>NC_090743.1:27682480-27702480 GCF_036898095.1 Palaemon carinicauda
TTTGACCGGTATAGTCCCGCCCTGGGACATAATAAGGCCATATAGAGCGTCTAAGTGCAACTGGATGAAAACGCAACAGGACGAAGGGGAGGGGGTGGGATATAAAGAAAGTGCTGCTGGGGGCCGAGAGAACCATGCAAATGCCCATGACTAATACCTACAGTGCCAAGCATGAGGTCCACTGACGGCACTAAAACCCTATGGGTTGAGGGGAAAGCTTATTCCTGCTATGTAGGTGGAGCCTACTGCCTAGCCCTCTCTGGTCTTACCTTGCAGGGAGAGGGAGCCCTGTCGCTAATCATATGTATAATTGATAGGTCCCTAAAACAGTGTACAAGCACATTGACCAGCCGCTTCCTCTGCAGCTCATGGGCAACCTTTAAATCGTTAAATCTTAATATTAATGTATACATTTCTTTACATTAGCCTACAATACATTTAAAGGTAGAAGAGACTCTATAGCTATGGTAAGTAGCTCTTGTAGGAGGACACACCAAAATCAAACCATTGTTCTCTGGTCTTGGATAGTGCCATAGCCTCTGTAACATGGTCTTTCACTATCTTGGGGGTAGAAATCTCTTGCTTGAGGCTACACTCGGGCACACTATTCTATCTTATTTCTCTTCTTCTTGTTCTTTTTTTTTCAAGTTTTTTCAGTTTACCTGTGAAAGATTTATTTTATGTTGTTACTGTTCTTAAAATATTTTATTTCAGTAGTTAATTACTTCTCGTGTAGTTTCCTTATTTCCTTTCCTCACTAGGCTACTTTCCCAGTTGGAGCCCTCGGGTTTATAGCATTCTGCTTTTCCAACTAGGGTTGTAGCTTAGTAAGTAAGTAAGTAAGTAAGTAAGTAAGTAATAATAATAATAATAATAATAATAATTATAATAATAATAATAAAAATAAAAGTATTAAATAAGTTTCTGTTCTTTGATTTTAAACTAATAATCCTGATCATTCGGATACAGCTGCTCAACTTCTTATCTTATTACAGTATAATGCGTAAAAAGATAAAATTATGGATTAATCCTCTAAATAATTTATCATAAAGGTAATTATGATAGAAAGCATTGTTTACTTAACATTACTGAGTCCTGACCTTTTATACATTTTCTCTATGACAGTTACGTGTTCACGATTTTGCGGCAAATCTTTTTATTGACAGATGAAAACTTATCACAATAACATTTCCAAGAACTTCTCTTAATTAAATTCCTCTGAGAAAACAAGTGAATCAACAATAATTGTTATTTTTATTGGGCAGAGATACTCACAAATGAGGATATTTTCCAAAGCTTTTGTGAAAATATAGGGTTACTTCAAGCTCCAGTCTCGGTTCGGTCTAATACCGGAGTGCTCACACCATCGCTCCGATCAGTGTCTTAGCAAAATTATAAATATAAGAAAAAAGCATAAATGTATAGGAATATTGTTCAGTGATACCACAAAATGTATTTACGCAGTGAACATTAGCCTGGTGTTGTGCAAATTGATTTTTTCGATCATGACCGGAGCGAGACTGGAGCGAGAGCGGACCGGAGCGAGAGCGGACCGGAGCGGCAGTCTGAATGTTTCCGTTTAATATAATGTAACATTATTTGACCGGACCGTGAATGGAGCGAGAGCGGAGCGCGACCGGACCGATGGTGTGAATTAACTCTTAGGCGTCTTTTAGAAAGAATAAAATAGCTTGTCACGATTACACCTGAGGTGTCAGATGTTGACTGACTCTCTCTCTCTCTCTCTCTCTCTCTCTCTCTCTCTCTCTCTCTCTCTCTCTCTCTCTCTCTCCTTTTACCGTAATTATTTATACAGCAGACCGAGATAACATAAAACAATTGATAACCATTTGCAGCATATTATCTGCATTTCATTTTCAAATTCGACGTCGATTTGTAAATGGGAAATTCTCCAGACTATTTTATGAAAACAGAAAAAAACCGTCAGTCATTCATGTAGTTCTCATTTTTCTCTTTTTTCCTTGATATATATATATATATATATATATATATATATATATATATATATATATATATATATATATATATGTGTGTGTGTGTGTGTGTGTGTGTGTGTGTGTGTATTCTACGTAACTCCTTTCCCCCTGTTTTTTGAATGAGCTTTCATTTCATTATTATTATTATTATTACTTACTAAGCTACAACCCTAGTTGGAAAAGCAGGATGCTATAAGCCCAGGGGCTCCAACAGGGAAAATAGCTCAGTGCGGAAAGGAAAAAAGGAAAATAAAATATTCTAAGAAGAGTAACAACAATAAATATCTCCTATATAAACTATAAAAACTTTAACAAAACAAGAGGAAGAGAAATAAGATAGGAGAGTGTGCTCGAGTGTACCCTCAAGCAAGAGAACTCTAACCCAAGACAGTGAAAGGCCATGGTACAGAGGCTATGGCACTACCCAAGACTAGAGAACAGTGGTTTGATTTTGGAGTGTCCTTCTCCTAGAAGAGCTGCTTACCATAGCTAAAGAGTCTCTTCTACCCTTACCAAGAGGAAAGTGGCACTGAACAATTACAGTTCAGTTACCCCTTGGGTGATGAAGAATTGTTTGGTAATCTGTGTTGTCAGGTGTATGAGGATAGAGGAGAATATGTAAAGAATATGCCAGACTATTCAGTGTGTATGTAGGCAAAGGGAAAATGAACCGTAACCAGAGAGGAGGATCCAATGTAGTACTGTCTGGCCAGTCAAAAGACCCCATAACTCTCTAGCGGTAGTATCTCAACGGGTGGCTGGTGCCCTGGCCAACCTACTACCTATGTTCATGATGCCATTATCCATCCTCTACTATGACAATCTTCAACAGCTTATTTTCCTTTACCACTCGTAAAGTATGCACTTTTCCAATTTTATCAATGGTAAAGAGTTTACTGTTGCTATTTGGTCATTGATAACGTTAGAATGATAGCTACTTTATCAATGGTAACTTATGGATTTCTATAACCTATTCACTGTTGAAGTTGGAGCTATTTCCAGTTCACCAATTACCCCTTTACCAATTGCAATGTACATACTCGCTTTCTCCCTTTATCATTGTTGATAAGTGATGTCAAAGCATAAACTACTGCTTCTTTATAGGTGGAAATTAGAAGATACTACCACTTTGTAAATAGAAAATCACAAATTCTTGCCACTAAGAGTCAGAAACAGAGACCACTGGAAAAATATAGAAAATCACCAATTCTTGCCACTAAGAGTTAGAAACAGAGATCACTGGAAAATTAGAGAAAATCACCAATTCTTGCCACTAAGAGTCAGAAACAGAGATCACTGGAAAATTAGAGAAAATCACCAATTCTTGCCACTAAGAGTTAGAAACAGAGAGCACTGGAAAATTAGAGAAAAGCACCAATTCTTGTCAATAAGAGTCAAAAACAGAGATCACTGGAAAATTATAGAAAAGCACCAATTCTTGTCACTAGGAGTCAGCAATAGAGATCACTGCGAAATTATAGAAAAGCACCAATTCTTGTCACTAAGAGTCAGATTCAATGATCACTGAGAAATCAAACCAAGTGTAAGTTTAAAAGTATGAATGAATCCATACATTACCTTCTTCATTCTTCTGACATCTCTCTGGTCAAAGGACGCGAGAGGAAAATCACCGTCGAAGAATGAGAAAAGGCGACCTTTCAATCAGGCAGGAAATACGATTCCTTCAGAAAAAGTTTCCCTTTCATTCCAATTCAGGGCTTGAATCCCGACACCTGCATGTCCCGTCTTCTCCTTCCCCTCCCCCATTCTCCACATCTAGGGGAAAGTTAAATAGAAGAGGAATGAGCAGGCTCATTTTCACACCAATTCTATACTAGAGACATCACTTGTTCGAATTTAAAAGACCCGTCTCCACGGTCGGACACTTTAAACCGTGTTTGATTGATGTCGGTCAACTTCAGCAGGCGAGAATCTCATAGTGTAGAGAAATCAAATTAGTTCCCATTTGATATAAAAAGTGCTTTTAGCTTTGGTGTGAAATTGTTCCCTAAATTCGATAGGAAAACGCAAGAAAAATACTCACTGTACCAAAACGATTCACGAGGCATTTTCTAGTTGCCTGGTTATCAAACGGAATTTAATGGATTGTTTAATTGGTTTATCCTATCAAGAGGATATCTATATAAATTCAATTTTACGGTTTATAAGCTAAATAGAGAGTGGAAGAGGATATAACATAGGGACTGAAGTTATTGGAAAGATACAGGTGCATCGTTGATTTTGACTGATATAAATAGGAATGCACGGAGGTAGTTCTTAAAAGATTTTCATGAGCTTTTTCTTGTATTTGATTGATAGAAATAAAGAAATGATAGGAGGCCTTATCATTTCCATATATAAAAATAAATGCATGAAAGCAATTATGCAGTAAAATAAGTTTATATTTCATTTTGAAATATGAAAAATACATGATTTTCATGTGCTTGTTCTTTTATTTTAATATAAAAAAATTATAGGAGGCCTCTCTCTCTCTCTCTCTCTCTCTCTCTCTCTCTCTCTCTCTCTCTCTCTCTCTCTCTCTCTCTCTCTCTCTCTCTCTCTATATATATATATATATATATATATATATATATATATATAAAAGCATGGAATCAATTATAAAGTAAAATACGTATTCATTTCATTTTGACATAAAAAAAATTGCATGATTTTCATGCGCATTTTCTTTTATTATGATAGAAAAAAAATCATGGGAGGCCTTTTTATTTCTATATATAAAAATAAATGCATGAAAGAAAATATAAAGTAAAATAGGTTTATATTTCATTTTGACAGATATAAAAAATGTATGAAGTATATGTGAATAACAGCAGACAAAAATGCCTAATATCACATATCTCTGGAACTTTACGATTAAGTTGTCGGACAGAACATAGAATTTGTATTATTTATATTACATCTTACCTATATAATAAAGAGCAAGTGTATATATATATATATATATATATATATATATATATATATATATGTATATATATATTATATATATATATATATGTGTGTGTGTGTATATAAATATATATATATATATATATATATATATATATATATATATATATATATATATATATATATATATATATGTGTGTATATATAAATATATATATATATATATATATATATATATTTATATATACACACACATATATATATATTTTTATATATATACATATATAACGGATTTTGAGCGAAGCGAAAAATCTATTTTTGGGTGAGATAGCCATGTCGTCCTGATGGAAGTTCCTATAGGGTAGCTTCCTAGGGTATATTACAACTACGGCGATATTCCCAGAGAATTTACCTTAAGGTACCAGAATTCTAACTCCTGGAGCGAGTATCCCTCGTGAAAGGGATATCGCGACATATCAGAGGACGTATTCTAGACACGTCACATGGCAATCTACGACCTGAATAGAGATTCGTCTCGTAGGAGGGAGATTGACGAGATACGAATTCGGGAAAGAAAAAGGGGAGCCGCTCCCAAGGCATCCCTATCCCCCGATTCGTATGCGTGCCTGGCGCCAATCCTGGCGCCATCTGTATTCCTTGTAGCGTACACGAGGTGCTACAGATACTGTATGTAGGGAGGGGTCCTACAGCCCTTTCTTAGAAAGGCAAGGGCGGGTCCATCAGGACGACATGGCTATCTCACCCAAAAATAGATTTTTCGCTTCGCTCAAAATCCGTTTTTTGGGCTCAAGCCATGTCGTCCTGATGGAAGTGTACCAGAGCATTACTGTATCTGTGGATTCTCAGAACGTGCCGTACTCCCCGGAGATATTTATTCCCGGTCGACTAGACCTAGAGACCTAAGATGTTACCGTTATACATCTTTTCAACTAACTATAAACTATGTTAGAGCTTCCTGCCCCCTACAGGGAAGAGTCCTACTAGACTCTGGAAAGTCTCGAAGAGTACATATATCTATGTATGAATACCAGGCAAGCTAATATAGTGGTCTCGCCCTATATTAAGTAAAGCATAGTTTGTATAGAACCACTGCGTCAATATATTGACCAGTCATCCGCACAATACTTGTATTGGACAAAGGTTTATATCCGCATAGGAAGAAACTAATAAAACCGCCCTCGTCCCTTTATGGGACGGAGTCCTCCCATTAGGGGACTTACATAAACCAATGCAACATAGCTTGCAAAACAGAACAATTCTATCAGAATTATCCCAGATAAGATACATAGAATTAAAATGCTCAATTATACCAATAAATTGACACAGGTGAAAGAGACGCAAGGTTCTCAAGAACAAGTTTATTGACAGATAATAAACAGACAGGTTAACAACAAATATATATATTTATATAAAAGAGGGTAACCCAAAACTTTAAGCATAAGTATGATAGTAAACAGAACTTGTTTATCTGAAAGAAAAACCATTAAACACCACTTTAATGAGATACCAAGGTATCAAGTCATAAAAAATCTGTATTACAAATCAATCACATTAGCGTTAGAAACGCTTGGCACACATGTCTGAACTTATGCAAGGTTCACCTTTGAAGGAAGGAACAGTCTATATGGGCACTTGGTGCCCTCATTTAGTTTGTAGTACAGTATGTACCTACACACTCACCCTGGACTTAATCGTCCCAATTAAGACCACTGTTCCTCGCAGAGTTAAACAGTAGGGTTAACTACACGACCCACTGCTACCACAGATCTCTTAAGTTCCTCTACTTGCTTCGCATAGTGGCGAAAGAACACCCTGGAAGACTTCCAGCCCGTGTATGAACGGAGATGTTCAAAATCCATACAATTAAAGAAATTTAGGGATGAGGCAACTTTCCTCGGATCGTGACCTGCGGGTGTACTGTCAGGATCCGCTCTGCGAATAAAATATGTCATTTTCGCTCTGAGTTGATTCAGAGATAAATTTGAGCCTGATGTTTCTCCCCTGAATAGTTGACTACCCTTGAAGTCTGAAGTTCTACGAAGATAGACCTTTAGGCATTCTACTGGACATAGAGATGCATCTTCTTTCAGAGGACAGATTCTCCAGGGACCCCACCTGTTGGTGGGTAACTCATTCTTGGCGAGAAACGTAGGATCCGGAAACAGGTTCAGCTCCCCCCCATCCAGGAACTGAACACGACCTGCCTCTCTCGAGAGGGCTACGATCTCACTAACCCTGGCCCCGGACGCGAGTGCAAATAGGAAAATAACTTTTTGCGTCAAATCCTTTAACGCACATTCTTCATTGCTCAACAAGGAGGCGAAATGAAGAACTTTGTCTAAAGACCATGAGATGGGCTTTGGAGGTGCTGAAGGTCTGAGCCTAGCGCAGGCTTTCGGAACTTTATTAAAGATCTCGTTACCTAGGTCGATCTGGAAGGCAAATAAAATGGGTCTCATCAAAGCCGATTTACACACTGAAATCGTGTTAGCTGCCAATCCTTGGCCATGGAGATGGATGAAGAAAGATAAGCAGAAATCTGTTGAGATCTCCTGCGGATTCTTTGCCTTTACAAAGGCCACCCATTTTCTCCAAGATGACTCATATTGCCTTCTAGTCGATTTGCACTTGTATTCCTCTAGGAAGTCTATGCTGGCTTTCGAAATCCCGAAGCGCTTTCTCACCGCTAGGGCGAGAAAATCATGAGCTGCAGGGTCTGGGTTTTCTGTAATGAAGCGCAGACAGTCGACTTCTGGACTCGCTGGGTCAGAACTGGATGTGGTAGCGGCACGAACTTCATCTGTAGTTCCAACGCCAAGGGGAACCACATGCTGTTCGCCCACTTGTGGGCCACTATTGCCGCTACCCCCCTTGAAGGATCTCAGTTTGTTGAGGACCCTCAACAGAAGGTTGTGAGGAGGGAACAGATAAATCCTGGACCATCTGTTCCAGTCGAGGGACATTGCGTCCACTGCTTCCGCTAAGGGGTCCTCGTACGGGGACACGTACAGGGGCAACTTCTTGTTGTCTTTCGTCGCAAAGAGGTCTATTTGCAGTTCTGGGACTTGATTCAGAATGAAGGAAAATGATCCTGCGTCTAAGGACCATTCCGACTCTATCGGTGTGAACCTGGATAGAGCGTCCGCTGTCACATTGCGGACTCCTTGAAGGTGAACTGCCGACAGGTACCACTTCTTCTTTTCCGCCAATCGGAAAATGGCTAACATCACTTGGTTGAGAGGTGGTGACCTCGACCCTTGTCGATTCAAGCATCTCACAACCACCTCGCTGTCTGTCACCAATCTTATGTGGATCGAGTGACGCGGGGAGACTTTCTTTAAGGTAAGGAGCACTGCCATAGCTTCTAGAAAGTTTATATGAAAGGTCCTGAATAGCTTGGACCAAGTCCCCTGGACTTTTTTCCGATGAGAGTGACCTCCCCATCCCTCCTTTGAGGCGTCTGAGTGAATCGTCAACGACGGGGGAGGTGGCTGAAGAAGAACAGACTTCTTTAGATGTCTGGCTTGGGACCAAGGTCTGAGAAGAGTACGTAGCCGAGGCGGCACTGGTCTTCTCAGGTCTCTTCGCGCGTTTGATGCATACCTTCTCCAAACTCCGGTTGCATCCTTTAGCTGTGCTCTTAGCACTGGGTCTGTCACTGAAGCAAACTGGAGAGAGCCTAGTACCCTCTCCTGTTCGCGTCTTGATATCCTTTCGGAATCTAGAAGTCTCTTGACAGAGCCCGCTATCTCCTTCCTTTTCTTCATTGGGATGGAGAAACTGTGTGACAAAAGGTCCCAGTGGATTCCCAGCCACTGGAACTTTTGGGATGGAGAAAGTCGAGACTTTTTCTTGTTGATCTTGAAGCCTAGGTACTCTAGGAACTGGATCACCTGACTGGAAGCTTGCAAGCATTCGGTCTCGGATGCTGCCCACACCAGCCAGTCGTCCAGGTAGGCTACTACCTGAATTCCCTTTAGGCGTAATTGTTTGAGAGCTGCGCTCGCAAGCTTCGTGAAAATCCTTGGGGCTATGTTTAGCCCGAATGGCATGGCTCTGAAGGCGTACAGTTTTCGTTGTAGCCTGAACCCTAGGTAGGGGGAGAGTCGACGGCTGATTGGAATGTGCCAATAGGCGTCTGACAAGTCTATAGAGACTGAGTATGCCCTCTTGGGCAGTAAGGTCCTTATGTGTTGCAGTGTTAGCATCTTGAATTTGCAATTCACTATGAACTTGTTGAGTGGTGACAAGTCCAGAATGACTCTGAGCTTTTCCGAGTCTTTCTTGGGAACACAAAACAGCCTCCCTTGGAATTTGATGGACTTCACCTTTCGGATCACATTTTTCTCCAACAGTTCTTGAACGTACTCCTCCAAAATGGGGGTGGAGTGTTGGAAAAACCGAAGGCATGGGGGTGGAGTGCTGTACCAGCTCCAACCCAGTCCATTCTTGAGTAGGCTTTGGGCCCAGGGATCGAAGGTCCAGCGATCCCAAAATTTCATCAGTCTCCCTCCTACCGGTATCATTTCACTTGGACTGCCGTCCTGAGGTCTTGCCTCCCTGACCACGACCACCTCTGAATCCCCTTCCCCTTGAGGGGCGCCTAGACGAGCCTCTGGCTGCTCCTCTAGGTTTTGCACGAAAGGAAGAAGACTGTCCTTCGAACGTTGGGGCGAATGTGGTTGACTGACCTGGCACCGCCTGGGGTACCCACTGAAAGGCAGTCGGGGTTTGTGCCACCATTTGGGGCACTGGAGGCAAAGGCAATTGCAGTTGCTGTTGCTGTCTATAAGGCTTGGCTGGCCGAGATGGTAGCCTAGTCTTCATATTCTTCCTCTTTGGTTGAGGACCCTCATCCGGGGAAGATTTTCTTTTGATAGCCAGGCCCCACTTCTGGAGAAGATTTCTATTCTCCACGGCGGCCTTATCAACAACCTCTTTGACCACATCGGTAGGGAAAAGGTCTTTTCCCCAAATGTTGGAGGAGATTAACTTCCTTGGCTCGTGTCTCACCGAAGCCCCGGTGAACACGAACTCCCTGCAAGCTCTCCTTGCCTTGACGAAGTTATAAAGGTCCTTCGTCACTGTGGCTAAGTGAGACTTAGCCACTACCATGAACATTTCATGGACCTTGGGGTCACTTGCCATCGTCTCGAGAGTAGTCTGATGAGACATTGAGGCAGCCAGTCTTTCTTTTGTCTCGAACTCTCTTCGTAAAAGAGATTCGGACAGCTTGGGGAGGTCCTCGCCGAATTGCCGTCCGGCAATATCAGCCTCCAACTTTCCCACTGAGAATGTTAGATGGACATCCTTCCAGTCTTTGTGGTCCATAGGTAGAGCCAGCGACAAGGGTTTACACTCCTCCAAGGAGGGGCAAGGCTTGCCGGCCTCGACTGCCTTTAGGACAGCCGCAAACCCTTTCTGTAAAAAGGGGAAGGCTCTATCAGGAGAGGACACAAACGAAGGGAGCTTCTTGCTCAATGCAGCTACCTTCGAATTCGAGAAGCCCCTCTCTTTCATCGAGGATGAAAGTAGGGCTTGAGCCTTAGCGTGGTCCATAACAATGACCTCCTTCGGCTCTGTCTCCTCCCTTGAAGCTGGTTCTTTTCTCAGCCGGACATAGCAGTCCGGATATGATGCCTTGCTGGGCCAGAATTCTACCTCCTCTAGGGGAACTGAACCCAGCTTATCCGAAATGACGATCTTTCCAGTCGTCATCGGCATGTGCTCAGCATACCTCCATGGGTTAGCATCTGAGCATATGGGAAGGTCTTTCACATTGAGCCTTTTCCGGGGCCCATGTGATTCTGCCAGGGACTGCATGCGCAGTTCCATTGCAGCCGCCTTCTCCTGATTCTCCTTCTGCATTTGTTGGATCATTCCAACAATCGAAGAGAGGGCCTGTCCCAGTTCTACTGGGAGGCCAGCCGATGTTGAGGGGATAGGCTCCGGCATCTGAACCGGAGCAGCCGACACCTCGTCGACCTCATCCTCTACGACATCCGGGGTTTGAACTTGATCCTGACCTTCTGCCAGGAGGTCTTCTTCCAAACGATCGTCCAGGTCAGACATCCTGTCACACAACTGGATGTCTTGCATCGCATCTGCGACTTCCTCGTCCACCTGGACTTGATCTTGAAGGATCTCCTCTTGAGGCTGGGGAATCACTGCCTCAGCTGATGCCTGGGGAAAAAGATACGCCCTCATCTTCTCACTTGGAAGATAAGGGCCAGAGGTGTTCTTCTTGAAGCCCCTTACCCAAGTACGAAGCTTTTCCCTAGCTATATCCCTTGATTCCGCCGTTCTAGGGGAATCAAAAGCCTCAGTAATCAGGTTAGTGCATACAGTACATACCTGAGGGTCCCAATACTGGAGATCATCCTTGGAGACAGCGCATGCTGCGTGTCTCCTACAACACTCATGTCCGCAGAGGTTCTTGCTGCGGACATTGCAGAAAACATTTCCGCACTTCGGAGGGTCCTCCTGTAAAGAGAAGAAATTTCCATGAGTATCAAGTGAACTATGTATCACTGGATATGCATAGTATAGCATAACAATTCATAATTGAAAGACACACACTTGTGTTTCCCTCACAACCCATTGTTGCAGCCTTCCGGATAATAAAATCAAAAATGGTTTATCTCTACTAGAGTAACCAATGCAAGGTTTCCAGAGGAAACAGGTGGAGCTCACACCTAGGCAATGATTTTAAAAATCCTGGATAATAGACGGGGAAGAACTCTGCTTCCTGTCTGAGGGCAACAGCAAAGGGCTGTGTAAGAAAACACAATAGTATTAGAAGATACAGTGCTGTACCTAAACTTTTACTATAGTTTTCTTCTTACTGTATATGCTATACAGAAGAATACTAGTACAGTATAGGAGGATGTGTGCCGGCCTGCCTTTGCCGGCCGGCACACACCACAATTAGCTTTAAAGTATACTACTTAACAGCTATAGGGCGGCAGCCCTCTGGTTCAAATGCCTGTGCCGGCGGCAGCAGCCAGTGTTGGCCGGCAATGATTGCCGGCCAGCAACTACACAAGGTAGTACCCAGCTGCCGGCCACACTCTTGGTGACCGGCAGACAAGGACTGACATAAGCCGGCCGGCAAAGGTACAAGACCGATGCCAGCCGGCAGCAAAAGAACCAGAAGACTACCCCTGCCCGGCTGCCGGCCTCATAGGCCGGCAGCCGGCCTCATAGGCCGGCTGCCGGGACAGGTACAGCACTAGAAGAAAATAGAATGGATGCCGGGATAAGAGTGTACACAACCCCCCAAGCCCGGCAACCGAAAGAGTGCATATAAGGAAGGGGAAAAACTTAATTCAGGCTTCCTTGACCAATGCCGTCCGGCTCTGCCGGCAGGCATGGATGAGGGACCAAGAGAGGTCCGGGCAGCACTCGAAAACATAAGACCCTTGCCGTCCAGCGTCTCTGCCGGCCGGCAATGGGCTTAGTCAATCCATATCCCAACCTATACTAGGTCCAGAAGTAGAATGACATATGGTACAGTAATACCCCTGCCGGCCAGCTCTGCCGGCCGGCAAGGTACAGTACAGTAATGGCTAGGCCATTACGGAGATAGAGGGGGAAGGGACAAGAGGGTCCTGCCAACCTTGCTTTAGTGACAGATCACCCGCAGCCAAGAACTCTGTCTTAGCCTAAGGGAGATCTAAGGGAAAGTGCCAGCGCAGTAGTATAATACCTGCCAGCTTCCAGAGCACCAAAGCAAGGAAGGCGTTGCAACTCCCAAGGGAAGATTTATCCTCCCCGAGAACAGCAACAGGACTTAGTCTGGTCGATCACACAAGAAGGAATCATAACTACAGAAACCTTCGACAGTGACCTAAGGGAGCTCAGCTCCCTTTGTAAGTGTTAGGTCAGCGAGGGAGACTCTGCCCCAAGCCAAACAACACGGACTCAGACTAAAAACTCTGTTGTTCTGTCCCTCTTTGAACCAGACTCAGCAGGAACAGGAAGGTACAGTAACACCCTAGTATAGTTTTATCGAAAATAAATTCGGAAAAAACCACTTAGGGATAAGCCCATGGCTTAAACAGAGGGAAAGGGATTGCATACCTTCTCCGAAGAAAAGAAAGCAACCGGGGAGTATGATAAAGTATACTAAGGCTCCATAAGCAATTAGCCTAGGCACCAAGAGAATCGATTACCTAATTCACCGAAACTCTCACGTATACAATCTTGGAAATATTCCACACAGTCTAAAATGTATAAAATAGCCTAAAGCTTCAATAAAATTTTAATTACACTCGGAAAAACCATAATCATGCATTAAGTACTAGGACCAAACGACTAGGCTACATGGCCTAGCGTAGGCCAGAATGGCGAATACTTCGCCAAATAATACTAAGCACGAAAGGAAATCCTATGTAAAGCTAAATAGCTAAATTTTATTAAGCAAAACAACCAGGAATGTCACTCTGACTAACTAATTATACCTAGCGAGTGACAGTGTCCAGGACACCTCTGGTAGGCTACGGCTCTTGTATCAAAGATTAATCCTATTAATCACTCAAAATTTTACCAAGAGCCTACATTTATACATAACAGACACTATACTCAACTTATCCGAGGTCAACGAAGACGAAGAAGCCATGAAAAGCTGAATAAATCCAAGATTTGCGAGAAAAACAGGAAAAAACACCGAGTTGTTAAGCTACGCAAAAAGGAATACAGATGGCGCCAGGATTGGCGCCAGGCACGCATACGAATCGGGGGATAGGGATGCCTTGGGAGCGGCTCCCCTTTTTCTTTCCCGAATTCGTATCTCGTCAATCTCCCTCCTACGAGACGAATCTCTATTCAGGTCGTAGATTGCCATGTGACGTGTCTAGAATACGTCCTCTGATATGTCGCGATATCCCTTTCACGAGGGATACTCGCTCCAGGAGTTAGAATTCTGGTACCTTAAGGTAAATTCTCTGGGAATATCGCCGTAGTTGTAATATACCCTAGGAAGCTACCCTATAGGAACTTCCATCAGGACGACATGGCTTGAGCCCAAAAATATATATATATATATATATATATATATATATTCATATATATATATTTTTATATATATACATATATATATATATATATATATATATATATATATATATGTGTGTGTATATATAAATATATATATATATATATATATATATATATATATATATATATATATATATATATATATATTTATATATATTATATATATAAATATATATTTATATATATATATAAATATATATACATACATATATATATATATATATATACATATATATAAATAAAAAAAATATATATATATATATATATATATATATATATATATATATATATATATATATATATATATATATATATATTCCGATTACGCTCGTCCCTCAGATAGGTGGGAGAAGGACTAGTCATAACTTTATGAGATGAGGGTGGGTGTGCGCTCAAATCTATCTAAATATTTAGGCGTTATTTTTACTGGTCGCGTACACAAGTATTACATAAAGGAGGACTTTTATTCTAATAAAAAAAAAAAAAAACTTCACTGTCCATTTACTTGGGATTGCTAGCGAAATGGGTTTAACCCTCTGTTTGAATGACAATACATTTTTATAAAAAGAACTTTTACAGAAATTTCGAATTCAATTACGAGCCAAAGGGTGGATCCAATTAATTCTAAATTGTTCAATTACCTATTTCCAGCTATATATAAACAAAACAAACAAAGGAAAGTAACAACTACATACAAATAGAGAGAAGTACCCAACAATATCAAGAAAAGTAGCCATAATATATATATATATCTATATATATATGTATATATGTATATATATATATATATATATATATATATATATATATATATATATATATATATATATATATATATATATATATATATATATTCTTCTTCTTCTTTGTCTACATCTTTTCCCACTTCTATGTGGGGTCGATGTTTCTGGTCAGCTTTCTCCATCTACATCTGTCCCAAACCTCATTAGGAGAATATCCAGCAATATACAAATCGAAAAACTACCCAACTATATGAAGTTCAAAAGATTTATAAGTATTCGTAACCACATGGTGCTATATCCTTAAGTCAGATTTTTAATCCATACCCTCAATCGTATTTAAAACAATCAAGTTATACAGAACACTTCCTATTCAAAGACAGACAGTTTATTTAGTCATTTCAGTTACTGGACAGGAATATGCATTGAGGGTGAATGAATTATTAGCAATTTTCGTCATTAATGAGTATTACACCAGGGAGTATTTGCTTTTTCAGAATGGAATATCATCAGCCATTAGGAGAGATTTGTAGCCATTACACTCCGCTGAAAAGGTTTGAAAGAGAAATCTCGTGTAATATATCGCCTGTAAACTTTGCTTGATCCCCCCAAAAAAGGTTAATGATACGAGATTATATAAATCGTCATGAAGATTAATACCTCCACGAGTCACTCAAAATTCAATGCCGGGAAGAAGCGTAAATTGCGAAGCGCAAGGAAATCGTAAAAAAAATTTTGAGTTTGTTCTCTAATGGAGAAAAGTTTCACATTAGGCATTTACTAATGAGGAAACGCGAAGGATTAATACTATCTGAGAAATATTATCATGAAGTTTTTTCTACAGATGACCTCGATAAAAATAGATATAATCGGGGATCATTATCCGTTAACGAGAAGATATTTTCGTGTGAATGATTTTTCAAGTGAAGATTATAACAAAAAGAAAAAATACCTCGTCGGCTGTGAAAACCTATCAATAAAATGAAAAATTTACTTCAGACTCTATCTGATTCAAATTAGGAATAAATAAAATAGAGTATTTAAAACAAGAAATTTTCTGAGGGTGAAGCAAAACCTCATTATTCTTCTTAAATTATTCATATTATCAAGAAGAGGGGCACTCAGTAGTGTACACCTTCGCCGTAGCAGCTTATTTCTTGATCCTTTGTTAGAGCTTGACCTGGACCTTTGACTTTAACATGTATCAATAGGCATGGATTTTCATACACTCAAATATGAACGAAGTTTGAGGTCTCTGACAACGATGTCTAAACTTACGACTGATTACGTGAATTGGACATTTTGCTTGACCGTGACATTGACTTTCCAAAAATGTATTAATTTCCAAATGTTTGCATAACAGTTAATCTCTGCAAGTTTCATCACTTTACGATTAAAACACACACACAAACAGGGGCGAAAACATAACCTCTTTCCAACTTCGTTTGCGGAGGTAACAATAGTTAACAATGGCACCAGTCAGTCTTAGACATTAACAAGGCTTGCTTGAAGGTTTTGACCATGAAAGATAGGCGAGAATAAAAAAAAAAGCTTGTTCAGTAGACACGGGAAAGAGAAAAGAAGAAAACTAAAAAAAACAAAGGAATCCAAGAAGCTTTCTCTTCAAATGCGTCCCACCTTAATCGACTGGCGACCAGGAATGTAATTTAAGAACTTACTTCAGAAAGTTTACTAATGAGGGTAGACCTCATTATTATTATTATTATTATTATTATTATTATTATTATTATTATTATTATTATTATTATTATTACAAGCTAAGCTAAAACCCTAGTTAGAAAAGGGGGGTGGTATAAGTCCAAAGGCTCCAACAAGGAGAAGTAGACCAGTAAGGAAAGGAAACAAGGAAATTAATAAACTAAATGAGTAGTTAATAATTGAAATACAATATTTTAAGAACAATTACAGCTTTCAAATATATATTTCATACATAAAGTATAAAAACTTCATAAAAATAAAAAGGAAGAGAAATAGGATAGAATAGAGTGCCCGAATGTACCCTCAAGCAAGAGACGATATAGGAGGAGATACGCAAGGAAGAATAAACCGGAAAATATGAATCTAATATAATCTGAAATTTTTCTTTTTAAAGCAATTGCATAACTTGATATCATTCTGAAATTATTTTTTAAGGAACTTCATAACTAAATATAATCTGGCATTTCAATCACCACTGGAATACGTATACCAGGAAAAACATTCGAGATACATACTTCATACTTCCATCACTCTTATTTCCTTCAAAGCTCTAAACTCTTTACGCATAAATCATGGAACTCGGGTGTCGTACCCTAAGTGAAAGAATAGACAAATCGATATTGCTCCCAAATGCATTAGCTCGAAAGGTGTGAGAGGGGAAGGATACCGAAAGAGAGAGAGAGAGAGAGAGAGAGAGAGAGAGAGAGAGAGAGAGAGAGAGAGAGAGAGAGAGGGGGGCGGCCTTGGAAATGGGTGGGAGTAAGCAATGGCGATCATACTGAATCAGGTTTCTGTGTCTGCTCTCAACAGTAAATAACATTACATTATACAAACTCTTCCTCTTCTACAAGGAGGATAATGAAACAATTGTATTGGTTCAATAGTATGAATATATTACTAGTTCTCTCTCTCTCTCTCTCTCTCTCTCTCTCTCTCTCTCTCTCTCTCTCTCTCTCTCTCTCTCTCTCATCTGGTTTTGCAAATACGAGTTTCCTTATAATGCAAGGGCAAGGTATAAGCAAGTTGATATTCGTAACACACATACGCGATCCTGCAGGATATTCAAGGATTTAATGAAGGAATCTGAATTGTAATTAAGAATGAATAACTTTAGGATTTGAGCTAATGAATCAATCGCATAAAATCGTACTAATTACCTTTATCGATTCATGAAAGCGTTTATATCCCTATAAGAGTAATGGAGATTAAAATCGCTACTCTGCCAGTTATGATCCAAAATATTTCATGAAAATAATCATTCTACACACTAAGTCTGCATATTATAGAGGTGTTTCAATTTTAATGAATAGCTACTATATCGAAACGAATTTCCAAATAAATGTAAATTTCTACATTTATAAGTTTTACAATTCCATGATGCATCAATATTACTAAGAAATAAATTAGTTACATGTTACCTCTCCTAATATAAACAATATATTAAGACAATGTCACATTTGCATTGAGAACATCAATTAAATTAAATTCAAACTTAAAAGAAGTAGATTGATTTACAGGTCTCATCGGGACTCAATATTACTATTCTAAGAATTATTACGCATTTCTGAACACTGATATTTAGGGTGTTCAACAAGCGTTTCGTTTAAAGCAAACGAGACGAAGACAAGGTTCAAAAGAACTCTTTAAGCTTTATGAGAGGAAATAAGACCTGAAAAAAAAAAAAAAAAAAAAAAAACGAAAGGAGCTCTTTGTAGTGTAAGCCGAACAGAGAGCAACTTCAATAAAATTCTGAAAAATACATTTTTTTTAAGATGACGGATGCCCAGGTCCCGGATGAATAACAAAGAGAACATTAAATAATGTCTTGAACAGCTTGAAATGCTTGAAAAGTTCCAACCAATGTTTTAATAGGTCTTGGATTGACAGTGTGAGCAAAAGTAAAAAACTCATTCATAGCACTGGTAGGTAGTAGGTAGGCCAGGACACGAGCCACTCATTGAGATACTACCAAAAGGTCCTTTGACTGGCCAGACAATACTAAATTGGATCCTTCTCTCTGGTTACGGCTCATTTTCCCTTTGCCTACACCCACACCCACACACTCATCGAATAGTCTGGCCTATTCTTTACATATTTTCCTGTCCTCATACACCTGACAACACTGAGATTACCAAACAATTGTTCTTCTAAGTGGGTTACTGCACTGTAATTGTTCAGTGGCCACTTTCCTCTAGGTAAGGATAGAAGAGACCCTTTTGCTATTATAAGCCGCTCTTCTAGGAGAAGGACACTCCAAAATGAAACCATTGTTCTCTAGTCTTGGGTAGTGCCATTGCCTTTGTACCATGGACTTCCACTGTATTGGGTTAGAGTTCCCTTGCTTGAGGGTACACTCGGGTACACTATTATATCCTATTTTTCTTCCTCTAAATTTGTTAAAGTTTTTATAGTTTATATAGGAGATCTTCATTTTAATGTTGTTACTGTTCTTAAAATATTTTATTTTTCCTTTTTTTCCTTTCCTCACTCGGCTATTTTCCGTGTTGGGGCCCCTGGGCGTATGGCATCCTGCTTTTCAAACTAGGGATGTAGCTTAGCAAGTAATAATAATAATAATAATAATAATAATAATAGGTCTAGAGATGAATCGTATAAAAAGCAGACCGTAAAACTTCAGAACACAGAGTTCACGAAGCCAATCAAATTTTTAGATAAATACTTTTGTGTGCAAATGCTTCAAAAGAATAAGAAATGGTATTGCTAAACACACTATTCCTAGAATTAAGCTTCTGTACCAAGATCTACCACTGTCTTGGGTTAGAGTTCTCTTGCTTGACGGTGCATTCAGACAAACTATTCCAGGTTTCCTTATTTCCTTTCCTCATTGTGCTATTTCTCCCTGCTGGAGCCCTTGGACTTACAGCAACTTGCCTTTCCAACTAAGGTAGTAGAATAGCTAATAATAATAATAATAATAATAATAATAATAATAATAATAATAATAATAATAATAATAATAATAATAATAATAATTCGACAAGTACATTCCTAAGCAAATTTATGATAAAACAAAGACACTTGAAGCTTTAGTGTGATGGAAGGGAAAATAATGTTCATTGTGCTCGGGATTAAGATAAAAAAGAAAACATACTAGTGAAGTAATTCCGCGTAGTATTATTTCAGCACGAAACATTGAGTAAAACTAGATACAATTCGAGTAATGTTTTAGTGAATGTCAAATAAAAAATAGAATAAGCTCTCAACATTATCAAATTTCTTTGGAGTACAAAATATATCCTGACACGCGTAATACAACTGTATAATAAATTCTGTCACAGTTCATTGTCATGAGTGAAGTATATTATATTTCAGTCGGGATGAAGGCAGAAAAAAATGAAGTTGTACTTTGTTAAAAATACAATATTCAGAACATCTAGCTTTAATTGGTAAAATATAAACCATGAATAAACATATATCTCACCAAATGCAAAATGGTCTATCCATCCTCTGAGAGCATAGCTTAAACACATTTGTTTTCATACACACACACACACATATCAAAATAAAATATTTAAAGAAGAGTAACAACATTAAA
>NC_090743.1:27704980-27719980 GCF_036898095.1 Palaemon carinicauda
GAGTGATCTCTCTCTCTCTCTCTCTCTCTCTCTCTCTCTCTCTCTCTCTCTCTCTCTCTCTCTCTCTCTCTCTCTCTCTCTCTCTCCGGAAGTCACATATTTGTTTAATAAACTCATTCACCTTCATCTGACCTAAAAAGTGACTCTCTCTCTCGCTCTCTGCAAGTTGCATATTTGTTTATTAAAACTGTCATACACCCGCATCCGACTGAAAAACATATGACTAGAATCTCTCTCTCTCTCTCTCTCTCTCTCTCTCTCTCTCTCTCTCTCTCTCTCTCTCTCTCTCTCCAGAAGTCGCATATTTGTTTATTAAAATTGTCATTCAATCGCATCCGACTGAAAAAACATATGACTGGAATCTCTCTCTCTCTCTCTCTCTCTCTCTCTCTCTCTCTCTCTCTCTCTCTCTCTCTCTCTCTCTCTCCGTAGCAATTAAAATGCAAAAGACAATGAAGGGACGTCGAAATAGAGGGGACCTGGATGAAAGTGGAAATGTGAGCTTTCAAAATTCACGAGCGCCATCGAACGCACATTGTCACCAGCTGCTTCCTTTCTGCAATTGCTCCATTGCAAGAAACCCGGCCAAAAAAGGCTGGTTGATTGGACCTTCAAGTACTTGGGTGATTTTTGGGGAAAGGTAGAAAATGTGCTCAAAAATAAAGTTCAACAGCAGTCATTTGAGACGATGATGTAGAATCTCCGGGCAGCACATTAATATTGAAGGTATGTCTTCTCAAAAAATGAAAATCTTGATTGACTAGTTTAAAACACGGTACGGAAAGGCAGCTATTTATAAAATGATTTCCGTCGTGGATATTATGCTAAATAAAAGATGGACAATTACATAAAGGTTTAAGGGTCACTCATATATAGCAGGGGCAAGGGACAGAGACATTGCCCTATCGAGTAAGACAATGCCCAAGAGACTGACCATATATACATATGATCAGCGCCCAAGCCCCTCTCCAATCAAAATAGGACCATGGAGAGCCAGGCAATGGCTGCTGATGACTCGGCAGATAGACCTATAGGCTCCTCCAAACTCTTCATCCTTAGCCCATAAGGATTGTGAGATTGCAGCGACCAAAGAAACTAACGAGTTTGAGCGGGACTCGAAGCCCAGTCTGGCGTTCACCAGTCAGGGACGTTATCACATCAGCCATACAAGTGACAAATAAATCAAATGAAGTAAAACCTAGATACCAGTCTTATATGGCTGGGAAAAAAAGGAAGTACAATAAAGTGACATTTCAAATATAGTCTTCGCAGTTTCTTCCTCTCTAGCATTTCAATATTTGTAGCGTAATATAGTACTTACATCCCAGTTATAAAAATAACCCTATTTACTAAACACTCATATCATGAAAATTTTCTATTAGTATATATAGAATTTTGTACCAGGATCTATGCAAAATCATTTACCAGCATCTATGAGCCCTTGATCTTAGGCTAGTTCAGTTGGTTTCAATAATTCTCGTACACTGCATAGGAAGCAAAGGAGATGTAGTGTACCGGAATTAATGAAGCCAACTGTACCAGCAACCCGATGGCTATTAGTTCCTTATCTAAATATAAATAGAATCTAAACCCTTTGATGACCTCTAGAGTCATTTACCAGCTTGATTGCCACAGATGTGACCTGAGGAAGTACGTGGGCTCCACCCAGACGTTGCTGAAGGTCAGAATAGACTTTCTTTGTGGCGTGAATTAGCGAACGGGAGTTAAACTACCTATCCCGGAATTTTTCAGTATTTGATACTACTTCAAATATAAAAATGTTAATATAATAATAAACCCAAAAGACTTCAAAGTTATTCATTAAGGCTCCTCATGACCGTTAATTATCTATCCTGGACTCTTGTTTATGAAACAGTTGGTACAGTTGGCCTCATTAATTCTAGTACACTTCACGTGAAGCTTGGAAGACATTTATCAGTTGTACATTGTAGCAGTTAACTGTGTATTTGGTCAAAGAGAAATTGCTGGCAATGCTACTCATAAAACAAATTGGATGAGTTTGTCAAAACGAGACAAAACTTTTTTTTTTTTATTAATATTACGGAGTGCTGAAAAGCAAATAATATTCTTCTATACAGCACCTCGTAAAATTAATAAAGATGCTTTGGTCTCGTGCTTACAACCTCAGCGACTTTGTTTCATAGGCAGCATTGCCAGCAGTTCCTCTTGTGGTAAACACAGCGTTACCTGCTACCAGGAGCCACTGGTACAGTTGGATTCATTGATTCCGGTACACTGACGTCTCTTTAGCTTCCCGTGAAGTGTACCGGAATTAATTAAGCCAACTGTACATGTACAGCTTTCAGACGTCTCCTTAGCTTCCTATCAAGTGTACCGGAATTAATGTATCCAACTGCACTAGTCTCGTTATAGCCACACTTGAATGCACAGTTGGACACAGGAATTTTTGGCACACCTAGCTCAGAAAAATTCCACCCGGTCACACCATTACGGTGCTATGAGTAACCAAACAGAGGGTGTACGAAGAGATAACAGAGGTGGTAGGCAGGGCTACACAGAGGATTTTACAGTACAGTAAGGGTGTGGCAGGATGCACTTCCTCAAAGAGAAGTGGGTCAGGAATTCCTGTGTCCAACTGTACATGATTATCATTAGATAAAGTGACGCAGAGAACTGTTCTTTCTGAAGATCATCGTTCGTTGCAACCCATCACCAATGGTTGAGAGACTGTCAGCACTAGGGTGGTTGTGAGATCTTATGGACGGATATAATACAATGGAGGTAATGACAGACGGATCCCTTAGCTAAGCAGTACTTCAAGAAGCCCATGCAACCGGATGATTGTTGCTTAAACACCTCACATGAAATTCTTAAACGTAACAACTGAATAGCTATTCCTAGACGTCTGTAGTACATGTATTGTATAGGTATTCACAGAACTACTCAGTATACTGTACTGTATTGCTATCCATTGCATCAGTCTGTGTTCTGCATTTTCTCAACAGTTGTAACTGGGAGCTGAATGGGATATATGGCCTAAATATGTAAAATCTAAATCCAGTGTATACCACACAGCATAACCCGTGCTCCTACCAAGCACCAAGTTAGAATAAAATATGAAATACATAGGGATCCCTTGGGGGAGACATTGAACCTGCCTCTCAAATGAAAAAATTAATTAAGAGAATTCCTGAGTTTGGTAATTGAATAAAAGAAATGGTATTTGCGTCCTAGTGGAATTCCATCATGATTGCTCAATGAACAGGTGAGCTTCATAAGGAATTTGGTCCTCGTGCTTGATGAGAGATCTTTTAGAAATTTTCAGATGAGTAAGTATTTTCTTCACTGAAAACAGTCTAAGCTTCATTTATTTTTGTAGCCTAGAAAAGGACACTATTTTAATTTCGAGGTTTTAAAAATAAAATCACAGAGCTTCAATATTCAGAGAAAAACATGTTAAATTAATCAAGCAACACTTTTATTTATTTTAATTTGTTTATTTGTGGTTGAACTAATCGATTAAAGGAACAATCTCAACTTAAACACCATGGCGAGGAACTATGAAATATTCATCGATAACGAGGTGAAATTAAAATGGAAGAAATTAGCCAATTCATATATTGACACAGACTCGAAATATTCAGACGATACTCGCCAGTACACAATCACAAATACATTGGTACAAACAACCACTTTCCTACTTCGTTGACGGAGATAATGAACATTTCTCAGGCAATACCAAACTGTAACACGATAGAGAGAGAGAGAGAGAGAGAGAGAGAGAGAGAGAGAGAGAAAGAGAGAGAGAGAGAGAGAGAGAGAGAGAGAGAGAGAGAGAGAGCAAATTTGCTTCAATTATAGTAGCTGTATCTCTGTGCAGGAAGGGCTACATACCTATCAGCCTCAATTTTCTTGATTTGCCAACGAAACATTTGGGTTATTGTTCCTCGCTGGTATAAGATATGACTTTGTAATGACTTAATGGATTATTAAACATGTAGTCTTAATAACGCCTGTTGCAATATACACAATTAAGATCATCATGCTTTTAAGCAGTGTATTAAAATGCACGAAAGCGCTAGGTACTGAAGCATTTTATCATTTCCTACTGGCTTTTGTCAAGTCGCGTGATCCTTGTGACAGGACAGCACACACACACGCGCGCGCACACACACACACACACACACATATATATATATATATATATATATATATATATATATATATATATATATATATATATAGATATAAAGTATGTTATTATAAAAAAAGAAACATGTAAATGACCATACACAAACTACGTTTGTGTAAATACTACCGTATTTGTAACATTACGCTTTACATAAATGTACAGATGATTATTTTATAGTTTCAGGACCAGATTCAATGCTAGAAACATAACTGTATTTAGCTACTTCATGGATGCAGATGATTATTTTATTTACTGGACCGAAGGAGGCCGCCATTTTCATTGTTTTGGTTTGTCACGATTGACGGATACGCCGGACTGAGGCGTACCACTCTCTCTCCTCTCTCTCTCTCTCTCTCTCTCTCTCTCTCTCTCTCTCTCTCTCTCTCTCTCTCTCTCTCACATACATTACACAAAACACGCAGTGTAGTCAAATATAAAGTACAGTACATTTTACTTTAAATATTAGGTAAAGTAAAAAATAAAATTCCAAACTGTAACTTACGTTTTTAAACTGATTCTGGTGCGATCCACTTCTGATGTCATAGTGTACAATAATGAAATATTTGTTTATAAATTAGTAATGTAATGTACTGCTTTGCAAAGTATACAGTAACACACAGTAAATATATTTTATTTAGAAAATTAAATAGTTTACTTTACTGTGCATAAAAAACACTACTTATCAGGATAAAGTATTGGATTGTCACGACATAGAATCAGCTGATCAGATGAGGTACGCTCTCTCTCTCTCTCTCTCTCTCTCTCTCTCTCTCTCTCTCTCTCTCTCTCTCTCTCTCTCGTACATATACAGTATATTACCGAAAACACACAGTGCAGGGAAATATATAGTGCAGAACAATTTACTGTAAATGCTAGGTGAAGTAAACAATAAAATACCCTACTATAACATTACGTTTTTAACCAATTCTGATGCGATCCATTTTTGATGTCATAGTGTACAATACTGGAATATTCGTTTGTAATTTTGTACTGTAATGTACTGCTGGGTAAAGTATACAATACGACACAGGAAATAAATTTGATTTACTTTACAGTACACACTACTACACATTTATCACAATAAAACATTGCGTATCCACACATCTACCTATGCTCATACGCTCCAGGACTCTCTCTCTCTCTCTCTCTCTCTCTCTCTCTCTCTCTCTCTCTCTCTCTCTCTCTCTCTCTCTCTCTCTCGTACATCTACATTATATAATGTAGTAAAATATATAGTACCGTGCATTGTACTGTAAATATTAGATTAAAAAAACAATGACATACTGTACGAGTAACTTGTTTTTTTTAAACCATTTTCTTGCGGTGACAGAGATATGATGGAGACAACTTAGCCGATACTTAGGATAATTCACCTTCATTGCATAACGCGTTGTTGCCTTATAAATCATGTGAATTGTTGAGCGATTCAATTGACATACACGCACAAGATTTGCCTTCTCATCTCTTTCCCATTTCCTGATAATAGCTACTTTCATTTCCACTGAAACGGCTTACAATTTCTTTACACTACTAGCTCTATTGCCACTAATCTTGCGGTTAATTGCACTACCACTAGCAATCAGCTAATCAGCCATAGTTAAAGTTATTGTGATCTACGGCAATAAACGAAAAACTGGTGGCGGTAACACACAAACAGCTACGGCGATCACATTAGAAAACACAATAGATTTTCAATAAAGCGGATTGGTGCTGCCTAACCTGAGTGGCAGAGGCTGCATAGACACCCAGTCAGAAATGGCGCTAATCTCAAAATTATAACTCCACGGAGTTTGAATATTTTTTAATTAAAGTAGCTGCGTTCGTAAATCTGAAAGTTTGGAAATAGGACATTCGTACCTTACGGACTGTCTGTGCGTATATATATATATATATATATATATATATATATATATATATATATATATATATATATATATATATATATATATATAAATTTACATTTATATCATTATTATTATTATTATCATAGTTGGAAAATCAGGATGCTATAAGCTCTAGGGCTCTAAATCGGATGACAGCCCAGCGAGGAAAGGAAATAAGAAAATAAACAAACTATATAGGCTATTAGAAGTAATAAATAACATAAAACATTTTAAAATCAGTAATAACGTTGATATATATATATATATATATATATATATATATATATATATATATATATATATATATATATATATAATATATAAAATGAAGGGAGAATAGTGTGCCTGAGTGTACTCTCAAGCAAGAGAACTCTAACCCACGACAGTGGAAGACCATGGTTCAGTAGCTATGGCACTACCTAAGACCAGACAACAATGGATGGATTTTGGAGTGCCCTCCTATAAGAGTTGCTGACCATAGCTAAAGAGTCTCTTCTAGCATATCAAGAGAAAGAAGCCACTGAACAATTACAGTGCAGTAGTTAACCCCTTGAGCAAAGAAGAATTGTTTGGTAATCTCAGGTGTATGAGGACATGGGAAAATGAGGAGAGAATAGGCCAGACTATTTGGTGTATGTGTAGGCAAAGGAAAAATGAGCCGTAACCAGAGAGAGGTATCCAATGTAGTACTGTCTGACGAGTCAAAAGACCTAATAACTCTCTATCGGTAGTACCTCATACATATATATTCTCCGAATATTAAGAAGATAAATAAAACCTATCATAAAATATAATGCTTTTACAACTGTTAAGCTTTCTGACAGGACCTCTAAAAAACTGATTTATGCATAAGCGTCAAAGCACAACATTCGTGTAACGAATGGAGTTTCTTATATTTTGGCTAAGACATCAACAGTCCCTGCAGATGAGTTGCTTACCAGACAACGCTTTAGAAATTCCAGCCAGTTTGACTAGGTACCTTAGTTATTCACGTGTTCCCCACACCAGACCTACAAGTATTATTTGTGAATTTGTTCAACTGGAAATTCTTAAACTCAACCACAAGTAGTCATGAATAAACATTAATGTAAGGGTGAATATTGTCATAAATCGACATGATAGAAGAAATAATGAGTACATCTACTGTAGTACTAATGTAGTACTTTTGATAACTGCATAACAAGAATGATCCCTAGCAACTGCAGAAGTAATAGTATATCTTTCTATAAAAGTATGGACATAGGGATTATCTTTGCAAATATAGCTGATGCACTAAAGATAACAGGTAAAGTTTATTCTATGAAAGTTAAAATTAGCATTTAAGCTGATAAGTTATAGCCTTATCTTTCTTGAGAAAAATTTGCATTTTCTAGATTTTTTCCAGAATAATCGTACGTAAAATTCAAAACTGGTCTTCTGGCCCAACACTTGACCATAGTGGCATGGCTTGAACAAACTTGAATTCACTCCTCATGAGAATAATTGCATATAAATATTTATATAGTATTCCAGTTGTTCTTGAGAATCTTCCTAAAGTTTTTCCCATTAAATTCCCGAGTAAAACTTTGGTTTCTATAGTCGTCCCACAATGACACCTGGAGCCATAGTTTTAACCGAAAAAGATGTTTTAACATTGTGACAAACTAAGGCTTGTGTATAGTTGGCTTCGTTAATTCCGGTACGCTGACGTTTGTTTAGAGCCAACTGTACCTGAGGTTTGTTTTAAAGATTTTTTCATGCACATATCATAATAAACTTTGGAGTTAGATTCAGATATGTCAGCTCTACTTTTAGCGTTTCTTAAATTAAAGTTTTGGGAAGGTTGGGGTTATCGACGATTTGAAAAATGTAATAAACTTTATCCAAGGATGATTTGAGACAATTCTGGTTAAAATGAACCCGAAAGTAAGGGAGAAGTACAAATTATGAAGAATTATCGCCTATATACATATTACAAACATAGATACGGGTACCGGATCAACTTTATTGAGAAAAGCTTTTCAAGTGAAAGCTTAAGTGTGATCAAAAGTCTGCCATAATTTGTAAATTTTTCATGTTGCTGCTTTAAACTTTTCGAGCTTGAAGACAATATATACTATATACAGTATACGTTACATCTTGCGGGTCATCACAATGAATTCTGGTTATAATCGCTAAACATAAAAAATCAAAGGCACTGCATGACTGCAAAATTCCTCAATATTTTATTGACATTAGGCATCAACAGAGTACATATAATATTACAAGTTTGCATTTGGTAAAGTAAATGATAATCTAATAACAGTAGCAACGATGACTGCCTACACTGTCTCTCTACCTCACTTGCATCTATCCCTCGCTCATAATTTCTCATCTATCTCCACCCACATAACATCAGAGGCTAACAATTTCACTCCCACCCCCACCCACCCCACGCCCGGAATGGAAGCGCCGACAGAGACCAATAATTTCAGAATATGACCTCGAACCCAGCGTGATTGGGGTGCCGGCAGCTCCCCCTTCCGCACCTCTATTGAAGTTCGTAGGTAATACCAAGTAATACTGCCGACCATATGCGTCCTCTTTCCGGCAATCACGTCGACGACATGTTATTGGTTCTTTCGCACAGCGGCATCAAAGGCTCGCTACTGCAGATTGGAAGGGCGGCGGTACACTAGCTGCCAATGCAAGTACTCAAGGTCATTTCTACGTCAGTTATTTTCAGAGAAATTTAGGCGGTAAGAGGAGGGCTTCGTTCGTTCTAGGAAGCCGGAACCACCTGCCACTGGCTGACTGCCTTTGTTAGTAAATTGGACTTTATATATCTCAGTCATTTTAATACTGTTGGTTTGTTTGATTCAGTCCTTGAAATGCTACCAAATGGCACATCTCAGTCTGTGTATATTCTTCACACTACTTACATACTGCCACTGTATCTAGGATCTCTTTTTTTTTTTCTTTTTCTTTTTTTTTTCCTATTAGATCGGGTACCACAGGCGATGTACGGAAGGATACTGAAACAGATGATTCGGAGAAACCGCTAATTTTGAGGTTAAATTACAATGATTTGAAATATAAACCGATGCGGCTTATAGCGAGATTTGAGAGATCACTTCTATCTATTTGCAAGCAATTACATACAAACGTGTGCGTTTATATATGGACACAATATATATGATAATATATATATACATACATATATATATAAATTATATATTTATATATGTATTTATATATATATATATATATATATATGTATATATATTGTGTGTGTTTATGCGATAGTATATATACATACATACACACACACACACACACACACACACACATATATATATATATATATATATATATATATATATATATATATATATATATATATATAATATTTATACAGGTAATATATTTTCTGGCCATATAAGTGAAAGACAGTTTTTCTTTTTTATGAGTAAAGTTCTTGTTTTTCTCATCGAGAGAAAGCCACAGCAATATCTGGCCTTTACACGTGTTTACCGAACGTGAGAGAGAGAGAGAGAGAGAGAGAGAGAGAGAGAGAGAGAGAGAGAGAGAGAGAGAGAGAGAGAGAGAACAACAACCGCTTTGCTAACATTCGAGGCTTTGACTGAACCATTATATTTACTTCGATAGACGAGTAAATAGTCTCCCCCCATTCAGCAACCCTTCAATAGTTCTGCTGATATCCAGATCCGCCATTCGGTATTATTCCATTTTCCTTCGTGTGATCCGTGACCTCTTCTCTATTCATGGATTTCCAGGCTTGGAACTGAATCCATCATAAATAAGTAAATAAGTACTCATTATTGTTATTATCGTTATTATTACCAGCTAAGCTACAACCCTAGTTCAAAAAGCAGGATGTTATAAGCCCAAAAGCTCCAACAGGAGAAAATAGCACAGCGATGAAAGGAAATAAACAAACTTCACGAAAAGTAATAAAATATTAAAATAAAATATTCTATGAACAATAATGACATTAAAATAATAAAATATTTCAAGAACCGTAACAACATTAAAAGAGATCTTTCATATATAAACTATTAAAAAGAGACTTATTTCAGCCTGTTCAACATAAAAACCTTTTCTGCAAGTTTGAACTTTTGAAGTTCTACCAATTCAGCTAAAATAAATAGTAAAATCAACATGGCTGTACTTGCATGTTTTACCCTATCGGTTTATTCTCCGTTTACTGATAACAAGCTAAAAAAATATGTTGACATAAATAAGTCAAGAAGTGAGGGTAAAATTTAAACGATTTAATCTTTTACTTGACTATTCTATGTCAACTTCTCAATATTTGTCATCAAATGTATTCTAGTTTACGCTACACACATTTAACATAAATTATTATTATTATTATTATTATTATTATTATTATTATTATTATTATTATTATTATTATTACCAGTACTCACCATCAAATATTTTGCAAATTTCCAATCAACTACCTTTCAATGGTATTCAAGCTGTACGCATTATTATTACAATAATGATTATAAAAAGTAACATGATGACTCCAATTATTATCTATAAAATCACATGCAAATATATCATCAACATCGATAAGAATTAACCTCGAGTAGAAAATAATTCGTTACATTTCTAAAATTACGAACGCTTTCAGTCTCCTAGAATTCTTTTACGATCCTATCTTTAGAGGCTACATTAATTCTGAAATTCTGAACTACTGTATATACTGAATATTTTCTAAAGTCATTTGGAAAAAATCCCTCGATGTAAGCACTTGGCTTTTTCATTATTACATTCAAGACAACATAACCAGATTAAATCAGTTCATGTTTTATTATCTATTTTTCTCATTTCAGGTAAAGATCCACGGTGCTCTTCTTAATACCAGTTCATTCAAGGTATGAGCTCTTCAGCTTTCATATTTCATGTATCAAAGTCCTTAGTTTGCCTTATATATACATACATACATACATACATATACATACATACACACACACACACACACACACACACACACACACACACATATATATATATATATATATATATATATATATATATATATATATATATATATATATATATATTCGGCATTATCTTGTCATATCAAAAACATAATAGAGAAGTATGAAATTAATTTCTTGACGGAAGCTGCAATACTTGGTGGAGGAATACTACACTATTTTCAAGACAAATATATTAAGAGGAACTTTTCATTTAGTTGATATTGCCAAAAAAATAACTAGAAAAAGTGACAGAAGGTATTCGATAAACCTTGTGCCCTTAATAAACTGGTCCTCATGGACCGTTTCCTAAATCAAAATTGATTTTTCCGATCTGATTTTAGGGTCGGTGCCCATTTCTCATTTCATCTACTGGGTCACGTGTACTTGTGACCACTTCAGTAACTAATAACATCGACATAGGATGTATATGAAGAGTAAAATTGCTTTATTTACGCCTAAGGTACATTTGACTGGCGATTTGAAGTGGGGATATGTTTGATTACATAGCCCCAGTTACCAATCGATTCGTATCCTTCAGGAAAGATACGTGAAATTTCGTTTTATACACTCACGTAGGAAAGGAAAGGTTGTGTGTTTGTTTGTAAATAGGTAAGCTAGGGTATGCAAGTATATTGTAACATATGGTTTTCACCAAGGGCCACGAACATGCGCCCCCCCCCCCCAAAAAAAAAAAAATTGTTAGATTATATAGATTCCACAAGTTAATTTCATTAATTAAGAGGTTTAAAAGACCTACACATGAAAATTTGCAGTAAAACGGTAAAAATCATATTGACGTTAAGGAGTGATATTACAACCCGTAAAAGATTTTAACAAGTAGGTTAAAAATTAAGGTTGCTTGTATTTTACTAAAATACGGCTGAGAACAGTATATTTTTACGGAGAATTTCCGATAAAAATAACGGTTTTTTAAATAATATAGAGACCATCCACATATACATATGATCAGCATCCAACTATAAAAACCATCAATACGATGAATCAGCATGTAGAGCAAGCCTCGACTCCTGATTAACATATGGAAAGACAGGGACGCTTCCAATAGGCTAACATAACCTTTTGTAAATTCTCAGTCACAGTAGCCGTTTCACTGAAAACTTTCTAATCCAAAAATGAAATGAAGGGCATTTTTCTCATTTCCAATCCAAAGTTCAATCAAACTATTATGAATTTAAAAGATGAAAGGAGTCGTGTGCTCACTACAATATATAAGTAAGGTACTTATTAATTCACTTGAACATTTGGTACATTTGTGTTATCCAAACATACATAGAAGTGCACTGTATTAGAACTAGTACAATTTTGTGCCTCATAGGGTAAATTAATGGTTGCTGTTTAGAAATTACATTACATAAATGACACCTGAAAATACAATTGATGAAGTTACTTTAAAAAAAATTTACTTAATCTAGACTCGCTCTCCGTCAACTGTTAATACTATTCAAAGTCTAAAATTTTGACACCTGCTAATAAACCTTACACAATTGGGAAATATTTTTGCGACAAAACAAAACGAAAAGCAAAACTGAATAAAGACATGACAGCTGTTTTAGAATTTTACGATAACATTTCTGTACATTTTCAGCATGGCAATTTTGGGGATCGAAATAAAACTGGAGGAAAAATAGCATTTTTTCCCTGACTTCCAGCTATGCAATCTGGGGACAATGAATGTCGTGGGGGAATGTTTCCCTAACAGTCTCAATAAAGTTGAACGCTTATTATCATTATTACTTGCTGAGCTGAAACCCTAGTTGGAAAAGCCGGATGCTATGAGCCCAGGGGCCCCAACCGGGAAAATAGTCCAGTGAGGAAAGAAAACAAGGAAAAATAAAATATTTCAAGAACAGTAACAATATCAAAATAAATATTTCCTATATAAACTACAAAAATTTCAACAAAACAAGAGGAAGAGAAATAAAATAGAATAGATTGCCCGAGTGTACCCTCAAGCAAGAGAACTCTAACCCAAGACACTGGAAGACCATGGTACAGAGGCAATGGCACTACCCAAGACTAGAGAGCAATGGTTTGAGTTTGTAGTATGCTTCTCCTAGAAGAGCGCTTACCATAGCTACAGTCTCTCTTCTATATCATTCAGTTTTGCTTAAAATAGCCAGAGAGTCTCTTCTACACTTACCATGAGGAAAGTGGCCACTTGAGAATTGCAGTGCAGTAACCCCTTGGTTTCCAAAGACCCTCGAAAAGATTCAAAACACGTATAGCTTGTTTTTTTTCTTTCTTTTCTGAATACCAGGGTACAGGGTTAAAGGGACAGCAAACATGACTCGAATTATTGCAAATACGAACATTATCCAAGAGCTGTTATTTCCTCTCGCAGGAGAATCTAAATCTGAATGAAATGTTGAGTTAATATTTAAGCAATGTGGATCTTGGAATATTATCATAACCATCATTTTTCAAAATGAGTACAAATCCTCATGAAACAAGCCAATGAATTTAATAATTTTCTCAGGAGGTTTCCTTGTTTGTGAAATTGGAAGAACACACCTTACAAATAGAGAGGTAATATTAACTAAATAAAATATATATATCAGCAGATATATATATATATATATATATATATATATATATATATATATATATATATATATATATATACAGTATACACATTATATATGTGTATATACAGTAAATCACTAGTTAAAGGAAATATGAAACACTATAAGAAAATAGTTCATGGTATTATAAGGCATCAACTACAACAACAACAAAAAAAGATAAAAATAAAGACAATGTAAGCGTGAAAGTCATGTGAGCTAATGTGTACATGTACGCGCTCCAAAAGACTGCAAGACTCCGATAGTTACATTTGTTCTCAATTCTAAAGGAGCTCCCACATCTGCAAGAATATTTCTGAAATATGAAGAGACATCTCAACACCACGACACATTTGGTTATACATGAATTATTCGGAAATCTATAAACATAAATACATGCATCAGTACACACAGATACATAAGGTAGTTGCAACTCGCAGAACCATGGAAAGAATAATGATGGGAATAACACTAAGAGACAGAAAAAGAACACCATGGATACGAAAGCAAACTAAAAGAGAGAATATCATAACATGTAAGAAAATGAAATGGACGTGGGATGGACATATAATGAGAATGACATGGGATGGAGAGCATATGACAAACAAAATGAGATTATGAAATGTAAAATGCCACTTTCTCTAAAAAAAAAAAAAAAAAAAAAAGTATCTAATAAAATGGTTCTACCAGTATTAACTTAGGCATCAGAAGCTTGGAGCCTTACTAAAGCCTTAAAACATAAGCTAATTACAACTCAAAGAGCTATGAAAAGAATAATGAAAATAACAATAAGAGACATAAACAGAGCAGCAAAATAAAATAGAGAAAATTATATCAACATGTAAGAAAAAGGAACGGACGTGGGTAGGACAAATAATGAGAGTGACAGATAGTAGATGGACATTAAGAATAACAGAATGGTTCCAGAGAGATTGAAGGGAAAGTGGAAGGAAGAAAAGACGATGGATTGACAAAGAAAATTTGCGGGTACATACTGGCATAAAAAGAACATAAACAGACGGGAGAGGAAGGACATGTCTGAGGCCTTTAACCTGCAATGGACTAGTAACGGCTGATGATGATGATAACAATTTGTAAATGTTACTTTACGTTTATCACACTTTCGTCTTAAATCCAGGGACAAACTGAGCTTCAGTCAGTGAATATTAAACGACATCATGTAGTTATAAGCTTCATTAGTTCAGTTATATTTTTACTTCCGCCAACGAAGTTGGAAGGAGGCTATATTCTACCCCATGTTTGTGTGTGTTTATTTGTTTGTTTGTGAACAGCTTTCTGGAAACAATTTTAATCGTAGAATAATGAAACTAGCAGGGATTAACCGTTATGTAAAAAGCTGGAAATTATTAAATTTTGGAAGGTCAAGG
>NC_090743.1:27724980-27729980 GCF_036898095.1 Palaemon carinicauda
TTATTATTGTTTTAATTAGAGTCGTCGTGTCAAATTGGAAACATCCCTGACAGGTGCTCGGCTAGACTGTGATTCAAACCTCTCTAAAACTCGATATTTTATTGTAGTGTCTGCAACCTCACCATCCTTGTGAGCTACGGATGGGTGGTTTGGGGGAGCCTATACAGCCATTATCTGACTCTCCATGGACCTAGCTAGGGTGGAGAGCGGGCTTGGGCGCTGGTCAGTCTCTAGGGCATCGTCAACGTTCCTCGCCTCTGCTATTAATGAGCGACTCTTAATCCTTGAAATTTTATATTATCTTTATGTCAAAATAACAGGGAAAGTATCTAAATTGCTAATCCTAAATTAATCGAAGATTAGTGACATAATTATGAACTTTAAAGTATTGGTAATCTGAAGAGGGAAGTATGACAAAGCTAATTTTAGAAAATAATAATGCATTCAAATAAAAAAAATAAAGATTTGAGACGCATCAATTTCAGCCATAAAAGGGTTTGTTATGAAACTGAATTATTTTTGGAACGTCAAATTGTTTACCGTATTAGTGAGTGGGTTCAGAGAAGGAAGCATCAAGGCGATGATCACTGTAGTGTCCACAATTAATTGGTTGAATCTTAGAAGAATCCCTTCAAAAAAATATCTTCAAAAACAGTATCCTCTCTGCATATACCACATTTAGCTGCTCTTATAACATGGGCTGGTAAACTTCCACAACATAAAACGCCTGCCCAGAAAGCTCTCTAGTTATCTTTCTCTTTAGACTTTGTCAGTAACAACTCCCTTTGTTTCATGTTGAAAATGTTTAATGACTCTCATGTATTTCTCTCGTCCGACAATGCTAAGTTTCCCGAACTGGAACTCAGGATGTTAAGGCTTTCTGATCGCTTTACCGTTGAACACTACTCATTTTAGCAGGTGATTACTGTATTTCACTTTCATGTTGAACAATCATTTTAGCCGGTGTTTGCTGTATACCGCTTTCCTAACAGAGGAGGAAGACGTATAAAAATTCTTCTGGACATGTAAAATACGGCAGTCTTTATTCGCTTTTTTTTTATTTTATTTATTTATGTATTTATTTATTTATTTATTTTTTTGCATCAGATAAGTATGAAAATAACAAATTCATTTATTTGAATTACCTTTATCTATGAACCTCCTTGATATTAATATATCAGGTGAAAAATTAAAATCTATCATCAAAATTACCTTTATTTCTATGAACCTCCCTTAATGTTCATACAGTACATAAGGGAGTATAGAAATAAACTCTTATTAAAATTGCGTTTATTACTCTAAACATGTAGCCTGTTGTTAAAGCACAAAATAGATTGTTCATTATTAAAGAAATAATGTCATTATGATCTTGAATAAATACTGTATTTGCATCTAATTTAAAAATAAAAACCATTCTTCTTGTTTTAGTAAATGCTCTCTCTCTCTCTCTCTCTCTCTCTCTCTCTCTCTCATAGGGAAATACATGCAATGCATGTGCAAGAATACATATTAAAAGGCAACATCCATGACATAATTTTCCAGAACCCTTTCAAAATTTCGATAACAACATTTTGACGAGAAAAAAAGAATCTAATACATCTAAGAAAAAAATCAAAACTTCGGAAAAAAAAAAAAACACCGCTTCATTAGAAAAGACGTTATTTTATCTCCTAAAGTTAAAAAAAAAAATCTCACTAAATATGAAATGAATGAAAGCGCATGTATTTTCCCCACGGCAAAGCTTTACCACTTTCATTTAATCACCACCAGCTTTATCGGTATATCTTTTCACATTATTGCAAAGCCGAGGCTTAATCACAGCACGAACTTCCCTATTTAATAATACAACGTTGAATTTCCGGTGAAAGCTACCACTAATAAATACCCAGCGAAGTATGTTACCAATAAGGGCCTGAAAGCATCCACTCCGTAATGGAAAGTTGCATATTAGTTTGCAGCCAACAACTTCACTTTGTTTCGAGTTGATATTAGTCTTGGTCGATAAACATATCTCAAAGAAGATACTTGGATGTGTTTTCACGGTTTCTGCCTCTGTTATAAGGACGACTCACTCAAGCAGGACCAATTTGTGCATATGACGCTTGCAGGAACTTATGGTTGTTTGAGAAAGGTAAAGAAGAGGGTCTTGCAATCTCGCATTCCTTGTCGAAAGCAAATTATTATATACAAAAGTTGCGATTATCAGCTGCCAGCATATTTAGCTGGGTGCAACGACTTGGTGTAAATCCTTAAAATAAATAAATAACGATAATTATATAGATAAAACGCACAATCTGAGATTTCATACTTCCGTCAATGGAGATTGTCAAAATGTTCCTCAAGTCTACGGACCAAGCTTTCCATTTTTCATATATTGACCGTGAATGAATCTATTGTACTGAATGATAATAACAATAATAACAAGAATCGCTAACTTGATCCGGATCACCTCCAAAATCTAATGGATTCTTCCGGATCATAACAGCTATCTGTTGTTAAAGTTTTTTGAAAATCCGGTAAGAGGTTAGGACGAAATCCTAATAACAAAGAAACATATAAATAGATAAATAAATAAATACACGCAGGTCATTTCATAACTCCTTGGCGGAATATAAATATTAGGAAATGACGACGGAAAATATGATGTAATAAGATCATGCTTCAGCTAATTGGACTGTGCAATATGTTTAATATAATCTAAAAAAATAAATATTATAATTGCAAGCCTTGAGAAGAAAAAATAAATATTATACTTGCAAGCCTTGAGAAGGTATTTATTGTATATCCTTTTATCGTTTGAATATGCTTCAGTAAAAATGCTAATGTCAACATTTATAATAACTTATAATTTATCTAAAATGTTATGAAAATCGACGAAAAGCAAAAACGTGAAAGAGATATAAATGAATGAATACAACTAATGGTTGGCAATAATTAAAACAACTAAATTATATGAGCAATAAGGCAGCCGTATGAACTGAATCATAAAAAACTTAATCAAGATGAATGATGAGTAAATATATTCGCGGTTAGAAAATTAAAAAATAAAAAAATATATCAAATTAAAAAGGACATGAACAGAAAACTAAATTGAATTTTAAAATATAAATTGGATAGGGGAAATATAAAAAGTCTATGATCAAATTCAAATTGATAAAAACTCATCAAATAAAGAACTGATAAATCTTTTAATTTTCAAGAAATTACAATGTTAAGAAAAATTATCTTTAAAAATATGGCAGTTTTAAGAGACTTCGGCGTAAATATTTGCAACTTTAACAAAAGTGGGGAAGATCAGAGAGAATGAATTATCTTTGTTTACATTTCATGAATTCATGGAATTATGGCAAAGAACATTTCTCTCATCATTTTCTTATTCATTTAAATATTACAAGCTATTGTATATTTTACATATACAACATACACTATAATCTATAGTTTTCATCCATAAAAAGTATTAGCAAAATACACTATATATATATATATATATATATATATATATATATATATATATATATATACATATATACATATATATATATATATATATATATATATATATATATATATATATATATATATATATATATACACACACACACACACTAAGAATGTTTGCGGACGTGGACTGGCATAGAAAGACCATAAACACGTCAGTTAAAGGACATGTCAGAGACCTTTGTTCTGCAATGGACTAGTAAAGGCTGATAATATATATACATACATACATATATACATACACACACACACACACACACACACATATATATATATATATATATATATATATATATATATATATATATACATATATCGGTGACAAAAAGATTATCCAAAGTACGTTACAATATTTCATTTACTGTATATAAAATTAAGTGAAATACTGGTAAAACAAATTCGTTCAATAAAATTAAAGATTAAAATATGAAACTTAAAAACAAAATACAAAATGATTCAACATAAAACATGAAATAAACAATATAAAGGGGAATATAATTCCATAAATAATAATACTAAAAAAGTATGTGATAAACTAGTAAACCTGACTAATTTCAGTTGATAAAACTTTAAATAGCTAAAGAAAGACATGACGTAATTATATAATGATTTCTAGGAAAGAAGGCAAATTATTGTGATTTATTTCTGGTTTCTACCTCTTTTTAAAAGTCTGAGATCAGGAGATGAGAGTCAATTTAAATATGGCCACTACTGTAAAACCCTGGTTAGTGACAGGATACTGTACGTCGGTCCAGCTGGGACCTCTTGAAAGGGGGGTTTTGATATAGAAAATTCTGTTTTAACAGAAAGAATAGTGCTCTAAAATACTGTGTCTTTAATACAAGAACCCGACCTACTTCTAGCAGAACGTATTACGATCAGGCAATCAAATGAATGGGGGTCTGAATAAGGTAAACGGATTCGTAAAAACATTCTTAGCCTTAACTTTTCAAATCATAGTAATAATGAGCTCATATTTAGCATGCAAACTCCACTGGCTTATCTTTACAGATTCTCCTCTGTCCTCATACATCTGACAACACTGAGATTACCCAGCAATTCTTCTTCACCCAAGGGGTTAACTAATGCACTATACTTGTTCAGTGGCTTCTTTCCTTTTGGTAAGGGTAATGGAGACTAACTAGCCATGTTAAGCAGTTCTTCGAGGAGAAGCACACTCCAAAATCAAACCATTGTTGTCTAGTTTTGGGTAGTGACATAGCCTCTGTACCATGGTCTTCCACTCTCTTGGGTTAGAGTTCTCTTGCTTGAGGTTACACTCGAGCACACTATTCTATCTTATTTCTCTCCCTCTTGTTTTGTTGTTTTTATAGTTTATATAGGAAATATTTACTTGAATGTTGTTACTGTTCTTAAAGTATTTTATTTTTTCCTTGTTTCCATTCCTCACTAGGCTACTTTCCCTGTTGGGGCCCCTGGGCTTATAGCATCTTTCTTTTTCAATTAGGGTTGTAGCTTAGCAAGTAATGATAATAAAAATA
>NC_090743.1:27737480-27747480 GCF_036898095.1 Palaemon carinicauda
ATATATATATATAATATATATATATATATATATATATATGTGTATATATAAAATAGGTGCTAATAATTCGGCTCTTCCTTTTCTTTCATAATCCCAGTTACACTCTCATCCTTGCATGAAGAGAGAGAGAGAGAGAGAGAGAGAGGAGAGAGAGAGAGAGAGAGAGAGAGAGAGAGAGAGAGAGAGAGAGGAGAGAGAGAGCAAACTCTTAACTTTACTACAACGCAGCTTCCACGATGATGCTCAAGTCTGAAGTTAAACAATCCGGTTCTATGTTACGTTGATAAGTCACGCACGGGCTCTTGCCTCTTAACCCTACGAGTGATAAGAGAGCAACGATAGTTTATCAGGATCTTTACTCTCTATACACTTGGCGATTTTATCTTACAAGTCATATCCCCTTCATTGCAAACTGAATAGAATTACAGGGTTTACTGTACTTAGCCACTCTACTACCAGATGTCTATCAACATTTTGTATTCAGATTTACAACCCTTACTAAGAAACTCTTCTCTCCTTGTGAGTATGTGTGTGTTATCTAGATAAAACTTGAAAAATACTAATCATATGACTCAAATCTTCTGGTAGAAGAACATTTATGAATCGTTACTTTGAAAACCTTTCCGTTAGAATTTTTATTTAATTACTTAAAAAAAAAAAAAAAAAAAAACTTGGATAATAATATCAAAGTTCACACCTATATAAATACGACATGTCTTTCATCATGATCATCATCATCATCATCTCCTCCTACTCCTATTGACGCAAAGGGCCTCATATGAATGTCTTTCATTCCTTTTCATATTCATTAGAACTCTCCCTGCCAAAAATTCTACGTTTTTATTTTCGCGTAATTCCGCCTTTCTCGAATACTGAATCATTATTCATTCATCGCCACGCATCTAACAGAAAGCTTTACTTTACATTTACCTAATGATAACCAATCTTCCTACTTACGCATTCACTCTTCCTTACTGCAAGCAAAGTTCTTGCCGCTTTCTTGTACAAAGAACGACACGGTTGCCATCTCATCAACAATATTCTCTAATTTCTAGTGCTTTACTATTATTATTTTTATTATTATTATTATCATTGGTAACTCAGCTACAAACCTAGTTGGAAAACCAGGATGTCATAAGCCCAAGGTTTCATATAGGGAAAAATAGCCCAGTGAGGAAATGAAATAAAGAAACAAATAAACTACAAGTCATGAACACTTATAATACAATATTTCAATATATATATATATATATATATATATATATATATATATATATATATATATATATATATATATACACATATTTATATACATATATACACACATATATATATATAGTAAATATGTATGTATAAAAATGTCAGCAATGACGTGCTAAACAATTCTTTTCCGATTATTTTAACTTATAAAAAAATATGTCCTCATCAGTCCCAGGCTCAAAATTCACATTCCAGGTTATCAATAAGGATCTAAGCTGGAAATAATTCACAGCCTTTAATTAAGATTTATTTATAGTTCATAATCAAAAACCTTCTCGGAAAATCTTCAAGCAAACTTTTAAAATATTGATCTCCAAGCAATATTGCCTTTCCCCTCTTAGTGCGCACAGTGTTCCGGCTCTTGTTGCGCACTGGGAATGGCATGGAATGATTGGTTTGGTCTTAATCGAATTTATCAATTAAAACGAGGGAAGTCTGATTTCTGTAGGGCTTCCTATGGTTATTCCTTCTGTCAAAATGTAATCAAAATGCCTTCGAACTTGTCAAGAAGAACGAAATACACTTTATTGATAACTACTGTAGGCGACCGGTATAAAATATTTATATAGATATGTTCACACACAGATTCAACCGTTCCCACCCCCTCCCACTTACCCGAGGGATGAGGAGTTATGCTTATGGAAATGCTTTAGGGCGTGACCAGAAAATATATAAGAATAAGTACACACACACACACACACACACACACACACACACACACACATATATATATATATATATATATATACATACATATATATATATATACATACAGCCAAGCTCTTATCTTTGTGAGATTTCGCCTGGGGCTCTGATCCCGAGGTCGTTAAGAGAATCCAGACATTAGTATATCAAAATATATATGGCTTATTTGAATATATATGTATATATATAAACACACACACACACACACACACACACATATATATATATATATATATATATATATATATATATATATATATATATATATATATATATATAACCAGACAATGGTGTTTTACTATATGGGGGAGATTACCTTCGTCAAAAAGGGTATATACAAAATGACCTGCGTTTCTTTAGCTGCTTATTTGTCTGTTAACTTAAAGGTTTTAGCCAAATTTTTACCAAATTTTTACAATTGATAGGTATTATGATCTAGATAGGAGAGCCCATTACATTTTGGAGGGGCTACGGACCAAATCGCAATTCTGGTTATTATTGTTTCTATTATACATTTGATTCATTCACAGTGAACATATGAAAAGGGGAAAACTTGATCCGTAGACTTGAGTAAAATGTTGACATTATACATTGGCGGAGGTGTGAAACATCTGATAGCCCTTTCTACTCGTTCCTTTGTATTTTCTATCTAGTTTTCTATTCTTAGCCAATAAAAAGGAATTTCCAGTGAATCAATCATTCCTCCAACTCGATATCACAACGTAAGAACTTTTAATTATTCACACCTGGTTTGCTACACTTTCATTAACTGATAGCCTTTTATCCAGTTATACCCAAAAGTTCTTACTCTTCCTCTTCCTCCATGGAATGATCTCATCTGATGAAATAAGTTTGTTATCAATTGAATGCCAAACTTTTCAACGTGATCTTGACTACTAGTTATCTTGGAGGGTATGGCGCAATCTGTCGTCTTTCGCCATAGCATACGTTATAAACATGAGGGCAATATATATGTGTATATACAATATATAGACTATATTTATACATGTATATATGGTGTGTGCGTTTGTGTGTAATATGGTAAAATATGTAAAATAAAGTTTATACTTTGGCTGTATATGAAAAGTATATAGATTTTTTATTTAAGTTTGAATGTGTATGCAGTTCTTTATGATGATAAGACTTCTCGAAATCTCAAAGGGCACTTAATTTCAAATTAGCTATCACACTACAAAAAAAAAAAAAAAAAGAAAAAAAAACACTTTGATATATACTAAATAAAATAAACATCACCAGAAAAATTAATAAATTTGTAGAGATTTTCATTAGGTGGTTTGGTCAAGTGGTAAGAATGAGCGACGATCACTTGGTTAGAGGACTAACTGGCAAATGATTAGGAATACCTATAAAGTTCTGGATACATGGCGTGGAATAGGTATTGGCATGGAATGGACAGTGTAGCATAGAAGCTTAGTGCTGAGTATTTGCGATTTAATGGGCAATTAATGAGAGCTTCATTTAGATATGGAAGATTTTTTTTTTTAATGGAATTCAAAGGCGATTGTGGCAGAGACAATATCGTTGTCATTCTTCTGGTCAACGCTGGTTAAGGGAAGCCACTTAACAGACAGAAGAGAAATATATATCTAGTTGCACTGTTATCCTTAACAAAACGAAAGTCACATATCTATGATGTTATAGATACGCATTTAGCTTAATTATGTTTAATGCTAATAAATCAAATGCATATCAAAATATTGTAAATATTGTATTTAGTCTAATAGTAAAGTTGGCAATAGACGGCTAGTCTCCGGGTGTTATCCTGCTAGGGGCATTATCACTGTCCCTTGCCTAAGCTATTCATGAGCGATCTTTATACCTTCAATGTAAAGAGGATCTTAAGAAGTATTGGCCAGACATAAAGCCCAAAAGCAAAGCCACAACATTCCTCAGTGATAACAAGTCTCACTTGGTGTGGACAAAAGAAATCTTTCATTCATCTATTCGTACCTACTTGTGATGAAAGGCTTCGGCAAATCTCCCAAAATGAAAGTTTTTTGTTTATTACGATTCCAATAGAAGTCAAGATATTAAATGACACAGCAACAGCTAAGTATAAACATTTCAGGCACTTATGGTTTATTTTTAAAGAAAAAATATGGCGTTTTACGTATAAAATTGAATACCTCTTAAAACGGGTTCCAACGATACCAGGATATGAAAAAAAAAAAATTATTTTGCATGAAGTACAAACATAGAAGAATAACTTTCAGTTGATAAGTTGAATATAATAAATAAAAGTCATTTTAGAGTCTAACAAGATAATCATTTACATGGGTCTAAAATTTAGACCCATGTAAATAATTATCTTTTTTTCGTAAATTGCTAGTCTGTAAAAATAATTTTATTAGTCTCCTAATTCTTTTTTATAATTTTAAATTCCCAATAAGAGTGTCATTTTATACAAGAGTCCCTACTCAATATTTCTTATTTTATCACAACTTAAATTCATAAGTTGACTTGCTTTGTGACTAAATGCAAGGATTTACTAAAAGGACATCAATATTTTGCCGTGATCAGCAAATCTGTACTAGTCAAGGCCACCAATACTAGGTTGGTTTTCTGGAAGCGTTCAAACTAAAATCTCACACCACCACCAATCTGTAGTGGCTAGCGTGATGATGAAAACTGGCCAAACTCCATATATTAATAAAAAAAATAAGTCTCAGGTCTTTGTCCTGCAGTGGAATCGGAACGGCTGTATTGGTTTTATATATATATATATATATATATATATATATATATATATATATATATATATATATATATATATATATATATATATATATATATATATATATATATATATATATATATATATATATATGTTGTCATCTGTTGTTTATCCTCCTCATGAATGTTGTAATACGTAGAACAGTCAGAGATGGTGGAGAAGGATTGGACTGGATTGGGATAGGAAATTAACAGACCTGCAGTATGCTAGTTAGCAGAACACCACAGGATTTGCAATGCTTGCTTACCAGAACGCATAGAATATCATACGAGGTTAGGCTCAAGATAAATAGAAGAAAGACAGAGATAATGAGAACGGAGTGTGTAATGGAAATGAAATATCATTGGAAGGAGATAGCATTAATGAGGTAGAATTATTGAAGTAATTAGAAACTATGATCTCCAATACAGGGTCTTTAGAATTAGAGTTTATTGAAAGACTGAATAAAGCAAATCAGGCAAGGGCTAGGTTAAGTAAAATTTGGAAATCAAATTTCAAATAATTACTGTAAAAATCAGGCTACCTATCTGTTTAGCGACTTGGGTGTTTCTGTATGGACATGAGTCATGGTGTGACAATGAAACAATCTCCAATAGATTTATTATAATTGAGAACAAAGCTCTCAGAAGGATATTGGGAATTAAATGGCAGGATTAGAAATGAAACTATAAGAGAGATTACTCGAGTGCCATATGTAGATGAGATCATGATGAGGGGCAGATAGAGATGGTTTGGGCAAGAGAGCTTATTTTACCAAACGTTCAGCTGAGCTCCACACGACACTAGAAGAGTTTGAAGACCCAGGCCTACATGGCTGCGGACTATGAAGCACGAAGTAGGAGATGAAGAATGGAGAAGTATTGAATTAAAAGCTCAAGATAGAGGGGACTAGCCAAATCTAATCGAGGGCCTTTGCGTCAATAGGCGTAAGAGGAGATGATGATGATGATGATGATATATTATAAGGTAAAGATTATCAGCCTTCATTCTTAGCTGAGGTTGAGCTTTCAGAATATTGGAAATAGCTTTATAAGTGGTGTTGACTAAAGGTGTAAACATACATATATATATATATATATATATATATATATATATATATATATATATATATATATATATATATATATACATACTGTACATACATACATACATATATATATATATATATATATATATATATATATATATATATATATATATATGTGTGTGTGTGTGTGTGTGTGTGTGTGTGTGTGTGTGTGTGTGTGTGTGTTTATGCGTGTAGCCAACACCACTTAATAAAGCTATTTCCAATATTCTGGAAGTCCAACCCTAGCTAAGAATAAAAGACTGATCCTCTTTACCTTCACGGACGATCGAGGATAAAATTTCCCAAAGTCACTGTACAACGACAGAAGCTTTCAACAACATTGCTGCTCATCTATAGCCTACGTTGGAGCCACGTCACGCGAACAATATCATAAAGTCGAGTGGAGTTTGGATATCACTGTCAATATTTAATCTGTGATGGAGCAAAGGAACCAAAGGAATATCATCAACATTCAGCAGCAGCAGCTTACGAATTTTCTTTGTACGATAAGATTGCGAAAGTTTGCGATGTGATTGCGAAACTTCGCGATGCAATTGCGAAACTGCGCGATGCGATTGCTGAACTGATGCGTGCTGTGTTTGGCAAGTAATATCTTTGTATTTGTTAGCTCTTTGTGTCATTGCTTTCCATTTAGTTTTTCTCTAGAGGGACACTGTATTTGCAAACGTTGTTTGAAAAACGAAATGATAAAATGATTTTGGATTTTATTGTACCCCTTTACTTGCTTCATGTCACAAATTAGGTAAACAGAACGTGATAAAGTGATTTTGCGTTCTTGAAAGGTTATACTAAACAAATTACATATATAAATAAATAAATAAATATATATATATATATATATATATATATATATATATATATATATATTTATATATATATATATATATATATATATATGTTTTATAAAATATATATATATATATATATATATATATATATATGTTTATAAATATATATATATATATATATATATATATATATATATGTTTATAAATATATATATATATATGTGTGTATATATATATATCTATATATATATCTATATATATATCTATATATATATATATATATATATTTATAAAATGTATATATATATATATATATATATATATATATATATATATATATATATATATATAGATAGATAGATATATATATATATACACAAGTTCATACAAATTAGCATTTTCAGGGGAAATATCAACAAGTGTTTTAGGTTCCTTTCATAGGGGGTTCAAACCCCATTTATGGGAGGAAACCCCTCTCCTTAGGGTATCTTTCCTCATATTTACCTATGTTTCGGATAAAAGGTACAAGGTCAACACAAAACAAAAAAACTATATAAGCTCATCTATCATGTATTTTTACTCAAAATATCAGTTTCGACAGAAATGAGCTCATAAGTAGTGGATGCATTCTCGCCGAAGCTGTAAAAACATATACTCGTACATGCACTTCGCCCTCACATTCCGCTCAATTACTCTTAAAACCATGATTTTTTTTTTTTGGTAGAATTGCAATATATTCGACGGTGTAGAATGGAGATTTCTCTTTTAGTTTGAGTCTTTGTTTTCCTCTAAACATTTAATAAATGTTACAAAAGAAAGAAAAAAACAATAAAATGTAAATTCATAGAAATGCGCATCGATTCATTTCACATAAAAAGTTTTCTAGAAAAAAAACTGGTAAATAAAATTAAAGATTGCACATTATGAATTCTCAATAGGTAGTTTTTTTTTTGGAGAGAGAGAGAGAGAGAGAGAGAGAGAGGAGAGAGAGAGAGAGAGAGAGGAGAGAGGAGAGAGAGAGAGAGAGATGAATTAATTAATTTTCAGGAGTGAATGATGAAAAAAGTTACCATGGAATCAAGAGATGAAATAGTGTATGTGTTCTTGCTGACATAGGGCATTCAGCGAAGTTGAAATTGCGAAAGTGCACCAAGGCATCCATATTTTGAGACGTGTTGGTGAAATACGAAAGACGAGAATTCAGAAATCTGATAGAATGTTGCCTCTATTACACTCAGTTGACGGCACTCTAATGAAAGGTTTCTAATTAAACCATGCAAAGAGAACAGACATTCCCCATATACATCAATGAACGGACACAGCTTTCCCTTGAACGCCCCTTTTCCAAAGAATATGATATCGTGCTAGAATTTTTTATCTATCAGAAGAGTCCGCTAAAACTCGTTAGTTCCTTTTGTCACTGCAACCTCACCGACCTTGTGAGCTAAGGATGAGGGGGGTGGGGAGCCTACAGGTCTATCTACTGAGTCATCCGCAGCCAATGCCTGGCCCTCCTTAGTCCCGGTTTGGGTGGAGATGGGGCTCTGGCGCTGATCATATGTAATATGGCCAGTCTCTTGGACATTGTCCTGCTTGATAGGGCAATGTCACTGTCCCATTCATGAGCGGCCTTGAGAGAGAGAGAGAGAAAGTACTGGGATTGGAGACATTTACCATAGATATCAAACTATAGTTGGTGCTAGAGTTGAAACACATATTACAGTTTTAATGTATTCGATTCTTCATTTTGTTTTCTTCCTTACTATTTTATTTGAATTTGCCCAGCTACTGCGATTTTGTGTGATGATAGAATATTTTGCAATTTATTTGTTTATTAAATTTGCAAAGTTGCAAGGTTCTTGATAAAGTTGCGCACTTTATTCCACTCACTGAATGTAAAGTTACTTCGTCAATTAAACATTTAACATTAAATTTATCAATACCAAAATATTTAAACAAAATTAATCTCCTTCTATATCTACTTTCCAAGATTTTGTAGCATATGACTCAGACAATGCAACATCATAACATTCCAAACTAAATCCCAAGTGTGATACTGTCTAAATTGAAATTGGTTTTAGAAATAAGTTTCATAAATAAATACACAGACAAACCAAGAAATATACACGACAAAAATTATCTTGGACGCGTTGCAGCAATTGCTACATTTATTTCTACATTTTTTTCCTTCCCGCGACGTTTATCCTTTTGAATAACTAGGTACGAAAAATACAAGCAATGTTTTAAGAACTACAACTTAAAAATTTTGGATAATCTATGATATTGCAAGGACTTGTTCTGACGTCATCGCGAGCTCTTATTGCTGCAGTTTTTTTTACAATTCTCTCTCTCTCTCTCTCTCTCTCTCTCTCTCTCTCTCTCTCTCTCTCTCTCTCTCTCTCTCTCTCTCTCTCTCTCTCTCTGTATACCATGTACTGAACCATTTTAGTTCAGACCCATGGAAACAAACTAAAGTTTCCTTTGTTCATATAAAAATATGTGTTCATGAACTTAGTTTTCAATGTTCATTAATGCACGGACACAGTTTTACAAAAGTGTTGTCAATGCAGTCATCCTTTGATCGGCCCTTTTCAAAGTTGTCATTTCCTGTCACGCTCAAGGGGAAGAGAGAGTAGCCTTACCCTGGCGAGAGTGGGTAGGCTACCCACCTTTACGGCCTTTTACTTGAGGGAGTTTACGCACAAGTCCTTGGACACCTTTGTTCTTGGCCCTGTGGTAGCAGCTAAAGCTATTGTCTGACCTTTCTAGTTCCTCTGGGACAGGGAAGTCTCTTATCTTGATTTTATGGTATTTTTGGCAATGTGGAAGCAGTCTGCAGGTGATCCGCCTTTCTCTCTGTCTCAACAAGACATATGACACCTAACTCCCTTGTTCTTTGTTTACCAAATTTTGAAATTTTCTCCTCTAAAATGCAGAACTCGAACTTCCAAAATTGTTTTGCGTTTCTGCACATTCTTATTCTTTTCTGAAGCAATATAACCACAGAACAAGAAATAGCTTGTGAAATAAATATTTCCCTCTGCTCTCAAGGACAGCGGTGTTTCTTGGGAATTGTCGCTTCTCTTTCTTTCATCTGAGGCTTCAATCTTATCTTTTATACTTGTCCGCCTACATATCTTTCGCACTTCAATAGACTCAACTTTCAGTATCATTTCTAAATTTCCATCTTTTCTGTTTCCCCTAACATGTCTCAAATTTAATTGATTTATTTCCCGTTTCCCTATAACTTTTATCCATACAGCACACCATTTTGGGGAAAGATTGGTAAATATGCGGAGATATCCTATGAAGGGTCATTTTCCACAAAAAGGGGGGCGTTGTGCCTCCTTATGGAAAGGAATTCTTTACATCTTTGTTCTGACCCTTAAGACGTATTTCTGC
>NC_090743.1:27752480-27764980 GCF_036898095.1 Palaemon carinicauda
CGAAGACAAAACTAAGAAAATATACCCTCGCTTGATTTTATACACGTAAAATGATAAACATGTTGTACAGAAATTATATAATTTTACTTTTCTTAAAATAAAAATGACAAAATTACTAAAGAACGCTTCTTAGTTCAAGGATAAAGAAAAAATGTATATCCAAAAGAAATTTAAGAAATGAAATCATACAGATAATTTATCACTAGCCCTTCCTTCCTGGACTGATAAATTATAGATTTTTCAATGAGAGAGAGAGAGAGAGAGAGAGAGAGAGAGAGAGAGAGAGAGAGAGAGAGAGAGAGAGAGAGAGAGAGAGAGAGAGAAACTGCCCAGTGCATTTTTCACCTGAGCTACACAAAGACATCCTACAGTATCATGACGTCACAGGTCATAGGTAGCACGTCAATATTATTATTATTATTATTATTATTATTATTATTATTATTATTATTATTATTATTATTATTATTACAACCTAAGCTACAACACTAGTTGGAAAAGCAAGATGCTAAAGCCTAAAGTCTCCAGCAGGGAAAATAGCCCAGTGAGGAATGGAAACAAAGAAATAAATAAACTACAAGAGAAGTAATGAACACTCAAAATAAAATATTTTAAGAACAGTAACAATATTGAATTAGATCTTTCACATATAAACTATAAAGACTTAAAAAAGAAAGATAAGATAGGATATACAGCTGCCTTATTGACCCCGCCGCAAGATTTGGCAAATATGAAATGTCAATGAAAACCGTTGATTTATTGACAGTTGCTGACGTACTTTTCAGGTTGATATGTTGATGTGGACGAATGGGCATAAAATCACTTAAAATACCATATAAAAGTTTCACTTTGAGACATGAATGAAATACCTCAACTGTATCTTTGGATTTTAATTTTTTTTTTTTTTGGGGGGGGGGCCGTGAAATTTAGATATAAATTTTTTTTGGGGGGGGCGTGAAATTTAGATATAATTAAGATATTATTGATTAAATTTCTTTACCCTTTAGAGTCCTTTATGAAGGATCAAGTAATGATTTGTGCACTGATGAAAATAATATCAATTATCAAAAAAGATATACCTTTCAATCATCAATAAAATAATGGCAAAATCTAATTTCAAAATATATTTATGGGGGTGGAAATTAGATATAACTAATCCAAAAATATATTTCTCGATGGTATTCAGATATAACTAATCAAAATATATTTCTGGGGGAATTCAAATATAATCAATCAAAATATATTTGAAGGGGAATTCAAATATAATTAATCAAAATATATTTCTGGATGGAATTCAGATACAACTAATCAAAAAATATATTTCTGAGGGAATTCAATTATAACCAATCAAATCCTATTTGAAGGGGGAATTCAAATATAACTGAATAAAATACGTTTCGGGAGGGATTCTGGCCCAACTAATCAAAATACATTTCTATCTTGTTTCAGAGTGAAGAAGAGTGTCTTCCTAGAAACGTCGAACTGAAAAAGTGGACATCGGAAATTAACATTACTGGAGAAGGAGGATATACACAACCATAAGTCATGACGACTACAGAAATCCCATTCAACATTACAACCAATTCGACGCTAAGGTGAGCTATTTACTTTATAACCAACCAAGGATTGAAACGTGTTTATATAGTTAATTTTATAGATTTAGCTTAGACCTCAGGGCATTTGTTGTTTGTTTGGTATTTAGTCTATACAACGTGATATGAAAAAGAAATCAGATTTATGCATCAATGCTCAATGATTTCAGCGATAATCAGATATGATCACTCTGTCTAATGCTAATTAATCCAGATAAAATTCAATAATCACGAATCCCCAAAATTTTAAAACATACAGATGATATACTTCTACTTACAGATACACATACTCACAGAAAAATTTAAATACAATAATTGAGCATTTTCTTGTCCTTATGTACCAGGTAAATGTCTACCATATTTAGCTAAATATGTATAATATCAAGCATTAAAATCCTTTCTTCTGTCATATTATTTTTAATCTAAGGTCTTGCATTATTCTCAACATATATAGATATTATTTCTACGTTGTAAAATGACCAAAACAACGTCACATTACACATCAGTTTACTAATAAACACACACACACACAAATTCGGGTATCCAATAAAGAGAAACACGATCCAGATTCATATACATTTGCTATTTTTAAATACTATTATATACAGAAACCACCATAATTACTTATGGCAATTGCCAAAGAAACCAGATTAGGAGAATATCCAATGAGCTCACTTCAACATTCTGCTTGTGGAATTACACAGCATCATGAATAGTGGCTTAGATGGCGAGATAAAGTGAAATATGATATGGAGAGAAGAAATTTGGTGGAGTATTTATGCCATGGAGTGGATTAGAGTAAATGTTAGAAATTACTAGCTAAGCTAAAACCCTAGATGGAAAAGCAGTATGCTACAAGCACAAGGGTTCCAAAGGCGAAAATAGCTCAGTGAGGAGAGGAAATAAGGAAAAATAGAACAGTGTACATAAGTGTACCCTCCAGCAAGAGACCTCTACACCAAGATAGTGCAACACCATGGTACATAGGCTATGACACTACCCAAGACTAAAGAACAATGATTTGATTTTGGAGTGTCCTTCATATGAAGGGAGACTTCATTTTCTCACGATCGTTTGCTATCCAAACGTGCATAAAGCAACTCGTACATGCAACCATGCAAGAGTGGGATACATATTATATGTGCAAAAACATACAACAGCCAAGCCAAACCTGGACGAAATATATACAAAAGAATACATCTCTCTCTCTCTCTCTCTCTCTCTCTCTCTCTCTCTCTCTCTCTCTCTCTCTCTCTCTCTCTCTCTCACTTTGGAATGTTCCGTCGTCCATTTCGTTTCCTGTCCCCCCCTATACGACAGATTAACAACGAAGCCTTTTGCTTTATTACTCAAATGTCAATCTCTCTCTCTCTCTCTCTCTCTCTCTCTCTCTCTCTCTCTCTCTCTCTCTCTCTCTCTCTCTCTCTCTCTCTCTCAAATTTAAGACCTTCTACTATTGTATTGCCATAGCTGCCTTTCGGTGTCGGAGAAATGCCCCTGTGTGTTTTGTTACTCGTCCTAGATCAAAAAGGAAAGCGCAGTTTGGCATCATAAAAAGAGAAAAACAAAGACAGCTCTAATATATCAGAGTAATGTGTGGCCAACGCAAAGATCAGAAAACGGTAAATTATTTCTACGGTGCAATGGCGAGGGAAGGTGATACTGGACGTAAATGGCAAAACGCAATTTAGGGAATGAGGTTTTCATATTGTAGAAGTGCTTATGGCATTTTGTAACTATATATATATATATATATATATATATATATATATATATATATATATATATATATATATATATATATATATATACATATACATATATATACATATATATACATACACACACACACACATATATATATATATATATATATATATATATATATATACACATATATAAGTATAGTGTGTACAGTATTTTTCTAGAACTACTTAATTATGAAAGTAAGAAAATAAAGATAGGTATATACATTTAGAAAAATACATGCAATGAATTTGAAGATAAGAGCATCATGTAATTTGAGTAAATATTTATAATATGCTAGGCGGTATAAATAAGCAATCCATGTTTACCAGCAGTTATATAAACGAATGAGCAACCTGGAGGCGTAACGAGAACTTTGGGTGGAGAGGAAATGCTCCCCTAAACCTCGATGAAGTCACTGACAGCTGGGTGACGGATTGGGTTTGAGGTATAGACAAGATGCCTCTTTGGCTTCTACTCCTGATGGCTGGCGGATGATCTTATTGGAATCAATATGGCCCAGCCGGGGTAACTTGGCTTAGTTAGAAAGGCACTACGCATCACAAGGAACTGGCTTTCCTTTGATGAATCTAGCCAATGAATCATCTATGGATGTAGCCAGTCTATGGGAAGAGAAAATGACAGAATGGCCCTAAGTCCCCAGTATAGTGAGGTGCCAAGATTCTCCCGGTTTATATATACTAGATAAAATTGAGAATTAATAATTGGAATGTTAGAGTCGTGAACCAAATTTGGTAGTTACAGCAAGTGGCGAATGAATTTATGAAATATATTTTGCATATCTTAACACGTAATAAGGAAACCTTAGATCGAGGAAAAAAATATATATATACATATATATATGTATATATATGAATATATATATATATATATATATATATATATATATATATATATATATATATATATATATATATATACACAGGAAGAACAGATGGAGTTGGAAGAGATGGGGTAGGAATGATGATGACACCAAGAGCAAAATGAGCATTAACTGAGAGGAGAGCAATAAATAGTAGTGTTACTTAAAAAGTTTAAATCAAATCAGTGCAATGTGAGTATTATAGTTTGCTATGCACCAACAAAGGATTCCCCTGAAGAAAGGAAAGATGAATTCTATGAAGACCTGAAGAGTGTAATAGATGAGATCCCAGAGAGATATATGAAAATTGTGATTGGTGAGGTTCGTGGCGAAGTTGTAAATGAAAATGGAGCACATTTTATAAATTTCTGTTCAACAAATAATCTTATATATATACAGTATATATATTATATATACATATATGTATATATATATATATATATATATATATATATATATATATATATATATATATATATATATATATATATATATATATAGATGTCAGGTATGCATTCTGGATATTTCTAATTTGTTTGCGTGCATTAAGAAGTGAAATTAAACTCATATAACCCCGTGATTAAAAATCACTTACTATTCACGATAAAAGCTTTTATGCCAGGATATCAAATGAAACATTTGAACGCAGAAAAATCATATATATTACTGCAATTTCTTCCACGTTTGATAAACGTAATCAAGCCATCAATGTCATAGTGAAACAGCAATCAGATATATTACTAATCCGGTAAAAAAACTATCCTTTTAAAAGTTATTTCAATATTTAGTGATGTAAATAATTATGAAGAAATCCATTTTTATAATGCAGCTGGTAACAGTTTTCTAGAATAATCCGATTACTTTTTTAGATGCTGAGCTTCACGGAATAATCCTGAAACATATCTGTGAATACATAATCTATTTAATTCTTTAATAAATGCACTGAGAATAAATAAGCATATTACTGCCATCAGTATTTTATCATTTTACTAAATGTCAATAAAAGTAGGGTTTCCATGATGATTTAAATAACGCTAAGGCCCGAGTTATATGTCACAGGTATTTATAAAATATTTAAAGTAAAGTAAAGGAAGGTTCGAAATAAAAACCAGGATATCTGAGCAGATATAGATGGTACAGTTGGGTGCAGAACTTTCCGCCACACCTCGCTCTGAGGAAGTGCGCTCTGCCACACCTTTACTGCTAGGCTAGGGTGGGTAAGGCTAAACTCAGAACTCTCCGCCCAATTGGGTGTGACAGGGTAAGCTTCTTCAGAGCGAAGTGTCCTATTGAATGGTCATCATTGCATGAGATTAGGTAACATACAGTGGATGTATAGGACCACCGATTTTTAAGGACTTATGGGAATAAAACACAATTTGGAAAGTAATGCACGATTGTACTAATGTATAGATCTTTATCATCTTCTGCTATGTGACGGCCATGTACACCTGTAATGGTATGTTCCAGTGTACCCAACAAAAGTTGGGATTTCTATCCTAAAGTGCCGATATATGTATTATGGAATCATAGGCCATATGATCAAGCACTGGGGACAGAGAGGCCACCCAGGCCAAAGGTGGAGAGAAGGGGAGCACTATAAAGAGGTAAAAGACGCCGGACAGCATAATGGAGAAGATCTGAATAGAGCTAAAAATAGGTGCAGATATAGACCGAATGGACACTGGAAAGATGATTTAGTAACCCCTACAGCGCACCACGTACATGAGATATACAGACCAATAACCCCTGATCAAGACAACTTTCTGTATGTGTTACCTTCCTAGGGAACTTAATCAAAGTGACAGGGAATAGGACAGGAAATATCCCATTGCCCTTTCTCTATGCACTTGACTTCTGACTTTTTGCAGATGACTCGAACAATTCAACCTTTCGCAGATCATAGTTCATGAATGGAAAATGAAATTTTATATGGGCATGGGTAAAGTTACTGTGTATACTGTATAAATAACCTTATGAAAATAAAGGCTTTAATTTTAAAAAGAAAAAAATCTTGATAGATTATTGTTAATAATTGATACTGATCATCATGTGCGCTTCTAAATAGAAAGAATGAAGAAGTGAATCTCCCTCTATAATAATATAGATTCCCTTAAAAAAGAAATGTCTCCATGCTTCTAAGTTAATTATTGTTTTTTTTTTCTTTTTTTGAAGGGACGAAGTAAAATATATGCAATATGCATCTCAATTAATTACTGTATTTCAAGTGCAATAAATGCAATCCATCTCTTAATGGATATCCTTTATCACTAAATCAATTGTGAATGTTTCGCAAAAAAAAAAAAAAAAAAACACGAATTTAGCAATTACGGATAATGAAGGTATAAGATGACATAATTGTTATAATGGGAAAGTAATTTAATCCCTCAATATGAAAAGCACATGTTGAAACTAAAAGCAAGATTATAATTTTGGAATAATAAAGACCTAAAAGAAATCTTCATAAAACATTTAATTGGGTTCGACAAGATACTAGAAGAGTTGGAAGATCCAGGTCTACATGGCTGAGGATTATGAAGCGTGAAGTAGGAGGTGATAATAATGAAGTAAAGAAATGAATCATTATTAAAATTCAAGGACCTGAATAAAATTCTTACTCAAAAAGTAAGAAAACAGCGAAAAATAGGAGTTAAGTCGACCATGATGACAAAAATACTCTAGTATTTGAATGAAAATAGCAAAACTATTCAGTTGTTGTGTGCACTTTCATAAAGCTTTGTATTAATAAAGTAATAATCTAAATCTGCTAAATTTTCGGAATTTCGTAAATCAAATAATCTGTTAAATAGTATCAAAAAGAGATATATTTATTTTACTAAGCCCGCATATATTCAATCGTACGTCAAAATAGCAATGTTTGTTGTCTCCATGAAATTGTGACGCATGTAATACACACACACACACACACAAAGAGAGAGAGAGAGAGAGAGAGAGAGAGAGAGAGAGAGAGAGAGAGAGAGAGAGAGAGAGAGAGAGAGAGAACCCTATTAATATATCATCGTTCTCTTGGCATATTGTGCAAACTAATTGCAAATTAGAGAGCTGGTTTTTATGACCACTAAAACCCTTAATTGCATTTATTGTCCTAAAATGATTAAATGTGCCTGATGATTACCAATATACATTTAATTGTAATGATTTAAAAGAGAACTTTTACACCATAATTCAAGAGGGTAGGTTTTACACCCTATTTTGAAAGTTAAGGAGTACGTTTTACACCCTACTCTGAAAGTTTATATCCCTTTCAAAGGGTACGTTTTACACCCTACTCTGAAAGTTTATATCCCTTTCAAAGGGTACGTTTTACACCCTACTCTTTAAGTTGGTACCCTACTCAGAAAGTAAATACCCTTTAATTGGGCACGTTTTACACACTACTCTGAAAGTTGGTACCCTTTTAAAAGTGTTTTACACTTTACTCTGAAAGTTGGTACACTTTTAAAAGGGTAACTTGCAATCAGTATTCTAAGAACATTGGAATCCCTCTAAAAGGATACATGCCTTTTACAATTTGCTTTCAAAAGTGATTTGACCATGTTTTAAACAAAATATTTTCCATCAAGAATTGAACAAAACACTGAAGGAAGTACGATCTTCCTAATCTGGTAGTTGAATCGGTAGAACTTCAAAAGTTCAAACTTGCAGCAAATGTTTTTACGGTGAACAGGCTGACACAAGGCTTTTTATAGTTTATATATGAAAGGTTGGTTTTAATGTTGTTACTGTTCTTTATATATTTCATTTTACATGGTCATTAGTTCTGTTGTAGTTTATCTATTTTCTTTCCTCACTCGGCTATTTTTCCCTGCTAAAGCCCTTGGGCTTATAGCATCCGGCTTTTCCAACTAAGGTTGTAGCTTAGCTAACTTTGGGAGCCAACAGCATTGATTTGTCTTTCGGCCTCCTCCCAGCAAGCTACCCAACTTCTTTAACTTTTCTACTTCCCATCTTTATCGTTCATCTAAGTAGTATTCCTTTTAGGGTTTTTGTAGCCTATTGAAAACGTTCCTGCCCTGCGTTCTGCTGGATTGGGGTTCGAGACCCGCTCAAGGTCGATATTTCCTTGCATTGCCTGCTACCTCATCCTCCTTGTGAACTTAGGATGGTGGGTTTTGGAGGAATCTACAGGTTTATGTGCAGTCACCAGCAGCCATTTCCTGGCCCTCCATGGTTCTAGCTTAAGTGGAGAGGGTTCTTGGGCTATGATCAAGCACACACGCATACACACACACACACACACACACACACACACACACACACACATATATATATATATATATATATATATATATATATATATATATATATATATATATATATATATACACACACACATATATATAGGCTATATATATATGTGTGTGTGTGTGTGTGTGTCTGTATAGTCAGTCTCTAGACCATTGTCACAGTACCTTGCCTCTGGCATTCAAGAGCGACCTTTAAAACTTATGTCCATAAATTAATCTAAAATATATGCATCGTTAAACTAATAATGACATTACTACTAACGGTTATATTGCATCGCTGCAATTTCAGCCCCTAGATGCCTTTAAATTTAATGAAATTCTGCAATTGCACAAGTACAGTACTTGTACACGAAACAACAGTTCAATCCCTGTTGTATTTACACTCGTAAGAGTATTCCCATTAATAAGCACAAACATCAATCTAGTTCAAATATTAAATGTATTATTTAAACGCAGTTCTACTGGTGTTTGCAAAGTCTGTTGTATAAACATTCACCTATTCAATTCATTTCAATTACTTCCGATACAAATTTGTTTTAATAGAAATAGAAAAACGAAGAGTGAGAAGCACACACATACAACCATTCATTTAATTTAACGCATGCATTAGTGGCTCTTTCTCTAGTCACTCCCTGTCACGGGAAATCACTTCATATTGAGCAGATATAATATATCTCCCTAATTATCAGCCTGCCTATGTATATGTACATTCATATATATATATATATATATATATATATATATATATATATATATATATATATATATATATATATATATATATATATCCGTAACTAAAATTACATTGAGATTTGCTTAGATTAAAAGGCATGTCTTGGTCGGGATTCTGAAATTAATGATGGTCCATTAGTTTAGAAGTAGGATGTCAGTGACTATAACCACCCAGAAATAACTAAGTATATGTTTCAAACCTTATTAGTTTAGATCTTATATAAAATACTATTCAGAATAAAATTGGAGATATATATATATATATATATATATATATATATATATATATATATATATATATATATATATATAATACATATATATTTAATACATATATATAATATATATATATATATATATATATATATATATATATATATATATATATATATATATATAAATATATATATATATATATATATATATATATTGCCAAGAGGACAAGGCACCTTAAGGCACTTATGGGCGAGCTTACTATCCTAACATCTTACCCACATGAAAAAAAAAAACTCGCACAAACGCACATTTAATATATATATATATATATATATATATATATATATATATATATATATATATATATATATACATATATATATATATACATAAATATATATATGGATATAAATATGTATGTATATATTTATATACATATATATATATATATAAATATATATATATATATATATATATATATATATATATATATATATATATATATATATATATATATATATATACAAACACCATTTCCAGCTGAAAAAAAGAGTTCCTCCTTCCAGTATCTCATTAAGTTTATAAATCTGAAATTACTAACACAAATGATCATTTATCTTGACCACAGCATATTTTGGTACCAAGTTGTAGCTCGATGGACTTATAAGCAACCACTTGGGAATATACACGGCCAAATAAATCCAGAGGTACTTACTGTCTTACCAATCACCTTCACGAGTGATTAGGTAGTGCCACAGTGGGTTCTATCAAACCTGACTGGGGTTTCACACGGCATTCTATGAAGCAGAAGCAATGCAAGCGATTAAGTTGACAAAGTCATTCGTGTAAAATTGAAGATTCCTCGCATTGAAGAAACCTTCACAGGCCCAAGTGACTAAACTCCACCAATGATACGCATACCTCCACCGCGGCAGGTTATTTCTCGACATTTTGCTTGACATTGACCTTTGACCTTAACATCTATTAATTGGTCTGGATTTTCATACACTCACATATGAACTAAGTTTGAAGTCTTTGTAACAATGATGTCCAAATTCATAGCTGATTACGTGATTTGGACATTTTGCTTGACCGTGACCCTGACCTTCCGGCTTTGTACATAACAATTAATCCCTACAGAATCATTACTCTAGTCTACGACTACAATTGTGGCCAGGAAGCATTTCACTAACAAACACACAAACAAAAAACCCACAAACAAGGGGTAAAACCTAACTTCCTTCCAACTTCGTTGGCGGAGGTAATGAAGCTGCTAAAATATTTATTTTTTAACAGTCACTAAATCCAACCTTTTGTCTCGCTCAAGAAGAAATCGTTCCCGAATAATATTCACATCTGGGACCAGCGAAACTACAACGCATTAACCAGATCTAGAGATATTAATCTCTGGCACCGTCGTTCAATTAGTTCATTATGCATGTTGCATATAATTTTTCATAACTCTGACCATCCTTTACATTCAGATCTCCCTGGAAAATTCTATCCTGTTCGTAATACTAGGCAGGCAGTCAATTCTAATAGCCAGGCCTTCTCCATCATGAGGCTCAATACTACGCAGTACTCTAGAAGTTTTATTCCAGCTGTGACCAAGTTGTGGAATGATCTTCCTAATCGGGTAGTTTAATCAGTAGAACTTCAAAAGTTCAAAGTTGGCAAATGCTTTTTTGTTGACCAGGCGGACATGAGTCTTTTTTTAGTTTATTTATGACATATTTGTTTTTGATGTTGTTAATAGTTTATATATGACATGTCTGTTTTGACGTTGTTACTTTTTTTAGAATGATTTATTGTTAATTTGTTCTCTTCATTTATTTATTTCCTCATTTCCTTTCCTCACTGGCCTAATTTTCCCTGTTGGAGCCCCTGGGCTTATAGCATCTTGCTTTTCCAACTAGGGTTGTAGTTTGGATAGTAGTAATAATAATAATAATAATAATAATAATAATAATAATAATAATAATAATAATAATAATAATAATAATAATAATAACCATAACTCCATTTCATCTCGTCGAAGGATTTGAGAAAGGTCTTAAATACCGATATTATAAGAGAAACTTGCTACATATAAATATGATTCTTTCTTTACTTGACTGTAATGTAATAGTTGATATCCAATTAACATTCGAACATCTTCCTAACAAGGTTAAATCTCTTTTCTAAAACGAGTCACCATGATTCCGTTTGAAAAGAAAAATGCTCGATTAACTGAAAGATTATAGGCTCTATAATTGAATAGTCTATTATAAGGTATTCTTTATGTGTGTATATAAATATATATGTATATATATATATATATATATATATATATATATATATATATACATACATATATAAATATATATATATATATATATATATATATGATATATATATAAATATATATATATATAAACATATATATATATATATATATATATATATATATATATATATATACAGAGAGAGAGAGAGAGAGAGAGAGAGAGAGAGAGAGAGAGAGAGAGAGAGAGAGAGAGAGAGAGACTTAGTGGCGTCCAAAAATCGAAGACAGTTTCTCTTCGCACAGAATGTCCTGCATATAGTTTTCAGGATAACAAGAGAAATACGTTTACTTTTCTCCATTTATTGTATGGTGTCGACACGTGTTTTGGATCACTTCCAAAACTTAATACAGTCCTGATGAAGGGTTGCAATGTGATACAAACTGGAATTGAAAAGATACAAAACCGCTCAATGTGGCAATTTCTTTACATACAAAATAGCAAATACTTGGAATAGACTTCCAGCGGACATAGTAAACAGTAACACGGTAAAAAAGTTCAAGAGTACGTTAGAAAAGATCATAAGAACTCTCTAAACGCTTAAAATAAATCGCTCCATCAAAGAGCAAATGGAGTCTACGCGCATGGACAAAAAGATCTTTTAGACCTGCAAATCCTTGCAACTCACTCTCTCTCTCTCTCTCTCTCCCTCTCTCTCTCTCTCTCTCTCTCTCTCTCTCTCTCTCTCTCTCTCTCTCTCTCCATAACTTTGGATAGTATGAGACTAAAGTTGCTCTAA
>NC_090743.1:27767480-27789980 GCF_036898095.1 Palaemon carinicauda
AAACAAATCAATAAATTCATAATTCGTTCTTTCTTTTGGCCCAACAGCGACGAAGAGGAAGGCCATGGAGTGAACATCCCCGGCTTGGTGGCCATCCTCGTCTTCTACGCCTTGATCCTGGGCGTCGGCCTCTGGGCAGCATGGAAGAAGAAGAAGACGACTTCGGCCGGTGGCGAAATCGTGGGAGAATCAGATGAAGTTATGCTGGCCGGGAGAGACATCGGTCTCTTCGTTGGATGTCTTACGATGACCGGTAAGGGTTCTTTGGTTATCTATTTTTCGATGAAGGTTTAATTACTCAACTTTTTTCCCAGATTAATTGATTGATTTGAGGTTTTCTGGCCTCCTGAATCTAAGGTCATTGACACCGATTCTTTTCCCGCCCAGTTCTTTGTCAATATCTTCTTAGTTCTTTATATAATCGTATCATTTGTAACCATTCGTTTTGGTATTTGAATATGCATTTTGTTTTTGGTTATTACATTTTTTCTGATTTCCTTTCATCTTTGAGTTTTCTCCATTTATTATAACTTCTTGGGTTATTTTTACTCATTTTGTTTGTTCAATCACAAACATAATTCATATTCCGGTAGTTATCAAAGTCATAAGTCCATTTCCCTTTTATTTCGTAAACTCTTCAGCTCTTTTATTCACCAGACTTTGTTACCGATCATAATTTGGGTAAACTCACTTGTTACTAATTTGTCCCAAGTTATTTGATATTCCATTTATAGGTTCAAAGGCCACTCATGAATAGCAGAGGCACAGGACAGTGACATTGCCCTATCGAGCAGGACAATGCCCGAGAGACTGACCATATTACACATGATCGGCACCCAAGCCCCTTCTCCACCCAAACTAGGACCAAAAAGGGTCAGGCAATGGCTGCTGAAAACTCAGCAGATAGACCCATAAACTCCCCCAACCACCCACCCGGCTCTTTAGCTCACAGGGTTAGTGAGGTTTCAGCTACCAAAGGAACTAACGAGTTTGAGCGGGACTCAAACCCCAGTCTGGCAATCATCTTTAAATATTTTTGCAAAACATGTGTGAAGTTGGGGGGGGGAGGTTACTGTTTTCCATCGTCTAAACTAGGGCTTATTAAAAATCTAATCTTTAAGAATTAATATTTTCTAATGGCAACTAAACTAACAAAATAGATAATATACTTATACAGGACGTCGTCTTAAATCTATGTTTAAACAACATTTCTCGGTACCTGTCTCATTATCTGAGTTAATATGCGTACTGCCGTAACCGACGTCTCCACTGATTAACCTACATATCACTTGCACCGGTTTCTATAGATTACTCAAGGATTCATCGTTGCTCCAAGGATTAAGTGAAACCTTTTAAATCCGCCAAGGAGGTTCCATTCTTACCTGGGTTTATCTACTTATCTGTCTGTTTGTCAGAAGGATTACGTAAAAACTTTTTGTAGGATTTAGAGCAAATTTTAACAATGGATAGATATTATGCTCCTGAAAAACCCATCAAATTTAGAGGTCATTCGAATAAGGATAGTGATTCTGGTTGTTCTTAAGGATAAGGATAGGGATAGGGAAGTGGGGAATAGGGGGAGAGGAAGAGCACCCCTGGATACAATCCAGTTTATAACCCTAAGCAAAACTCGGGATGGGAAGGTATAACGAATAGGGAGAAAGGGAAGTACAGGAGAAGTAAAAAAAGTGAGGGGCAGACCCTCGTGCGATGTTAGATAAGTTTTAGGAGCACCTGGTAGTACAAGCGACTAAGAATAGAAAGGCAGAGAGTAATTCTTCTTATACAGTAAATTCATTCACGTCAACATATGAAAAAATGAGAGTTTGGTCCGTAGACTTTAGTAAAAAAAATCATTGGCGAAGGGCTGAAATCTTTGGTTGCTCTTTTGACTTGTTGCCTTTGTCAGAATTTGGGAAGGGTATGTATTCACCCCTGTCTGTTTGTTCATTTATTTGTTTGTTTTTGGCCAACTTTACAAAAAGAACCTTGGTATTCATGACCCAACGATAAATCTGTAAAATTTTGGGTAAAGTACATCAAAGTAATAGTACAGAGCAGTACTTTGAAAATAAAAGCAATGTTAAGTAAAAGGCAAATCTTTTGTTCTTTTTTTGTGAACATTACGCAAAACATACTGAGCCAATTTCAAAGAAACTTGATAGACACGTGGCGTATAAATTCAAGTTAAATCCATTAGATCTTAAAGAAAATACATCTTAGTACAAGTACGCAGTGGAATTAAGAGCAAAATGAGACTTCTTGGCGAGGCGAAGGAAGACTCGAGTGCCCCTCTAGTTCCATGTTTCCTTAACGTAAGGAGGGATAAGTCAAGTGATTTAAATCAAATAAGTTAACGCTTGACATACTCAGTTTACTTTTACCGGAAATCACAGTACATGCCTACATTATCATCTGTATGTAACGACTCTAATTCCATTTAATATACAACAATTTAGTGTCATAAAAAAAAAAATAAAACTTGGGATTAATTATATTACCAAGTTTCAGAAGGGGTCAAAATCATATTTGATATATAACAGTATAATAACGTATGCGAACAGAATATATATATATATATATATATATATATATATATATATATATACATATATATATACATACATACATATTATATACCGGATACACACACACACACACACACACATATATATATATATATATATATATACATATATACATATGTACATATATATATATATGTATATATATATATATATATATATATATATATATATATATATGCATGTTTCATAAAACATAACTGTAAGACTTTGATATTTTTAACACACCGATATGTTGACGTTTCTGTATTTCATCTCATGGCATATTTTAACGGGTAAATGCTTATCATACCCGTTTAATTGTATTTCCTATCTTATTTCCTGGCTAATCCCATATCTACGTTCGCTTTGATGTATAAATTCTTGGAATGACCCCGTTAAATTTCCTCTAAATAATCTATCTAATCAGAACAACCAGATAAGTTAAATATCCTTCCATCTATAGTACTGTATAGATCATGATAATAATTCATATATATTTTTTTATATATAACCCTTTCCGTACTAAGCAGGGATACCCATATCATTTTGTTTACTGTGAGCGATCAGACCAGTTCTCCCACCATCAAGGAGATGAAAACTGTCCACAGCCTAACCATGAATAAGGACATGACAGAGGCCTTTGTCCTACATTGGAATAGGAAAGGCTACATTTGTTGTTGTTGTTGTTCTATATACACATACACACACACACTCCCACACCCCCAGGCACATCTAGAATACTGTACTGAGTCAAGGGTTCGCGACCAACCAAAGCAACTTTCACTGGAACAAATAAATAAGAGAAATCTGAAATTGTTATTATTAAAATTGACTTTCCTATGACATACATATTTCGATGAGATGAACCCCAGGGTGCAACCATGTATATCTCCCATCCTATTTTTACTAGTTTTCCTACTTTTTGCTAAAAAGGAAATTTATGAAAGAAATTTTCTAAAAATGAAAGCCCATTGTGCGCCTATACTCTCAAAAAGTTGATGTTCATTCAGATCTAGATACACTATCTGCCAGTGTTTGTTTTGGGATGGCCGTGAACGAGATGGTCCTATTCAAAAAATGTTTTTTTTTTTTTTGAGTTCTGTTTCATATATTTTTTTGATAGAACATACAAAATGAACCACTAGGTTTTCATCTGACAAACATTTTATTCTTTATGTAAGGCAAAATCCCGATGGGTGCATGTGCACGTTCACTGTACGAATCTCTGGCAGAGTATTGATATGTTTTTCAAACGAAATAAATATATACATATATATATATACATATGTATATATACATAAATATATATACATACATGCAGTATATACATATACACATACAATAAATATATTTATTTGTGTGGGCGCAAAAGGTTGTGTATTTTTACACCATGAGATTTCTAATTAACCTTAAAAACCTATTTATGTACATATTTATGTATGTGTTTGTATATGTGTATATATATATAAATATATATATATATATATATATATATATATATATATATATATATATATATATACATATATATATATATATAAAATTACACTCACCAGTATCTAAAATACAATCACATAATTTATCCCAGGAACAAAAGAACTTCCATCTATTTATAATTCAGTGTAACAGAAAATCTTAGAAGTAAAATAAACTCTCATTAAGTTATATGTATTATTGTATATTTCAAATTTACCGATTCTACCAAGAAACCAAACGTTCTCTCTCTCTCTCTCTCTCTCTCTCTCTCTCTCTCTCTCTCTCTCTCTCTCTCTCTCTCTCTCTCTCTCTCTTTAAATGTCTCAAATAAAAACACATCAAACATGGAATTAATTAATTAGTCACATCAACATACAAACAACATGAACAGACAGATTATTTTTTCCGTGATAGGTTTTGCCTTCTTATATTAGTTATATTTTTATCTTTTTCTGAAAATAATGACAAAAAATCAAATATGATGGAATTTAAGTTTACAGATGTAAAGGTCCTACCCCATTATTAACTATTTGTTCCGTTATATTCCATTTTTTAAACGATGCTAATTTAAATTGTAAGTTATTCCATACTAAAATAAATAATTTATATGATTAATAGCGTAAAATACGTGTAAGTCTTCTGGTATCTTCTACAAATACATGTCTTTCTTTAACTATATTTATCAGATTAACTAGATAATAACTCCGTTGTAGAAATACATCAGTGTCTATATGTATCTATATTCATCATATTTACTAAATAATAACCAAGTTGTAGAAATACATCAGTATCTATATGTATCTATATTCATCAGATTAACTAGATAATAACCACGTTGTAGAAATACATCATTATCTATATGTATCTATACTCATCAGATTAACTAGATAATAACCACGTTGTAGAAATACATCATTATCTATATGTATCTATACTCATCAGATTAACTAGATAATAACCACGTTGTAGAAATACATCATTATCTATATGTATCTATACTCATCAGAATAACTAGATAATAACCACGTTGTAGAAATACATCATTATCTATATGTATCTATACTCATCAGATTAACTAGATAATAACCACGTTGTAGAAATACATCATTATCTATATGTATCTATACTCATCAGATTAACTAGATAATAACCACGTTGTAGAAATACATCATTATCTATATGTATCTATACTCATCAGATTAACTAGATAATAACCACTTTGTAGAAATACATAAGTGTCTATACGAATCTATACTCTTCAGATTAACTAGATAATAACCACGTTGTAAAAATACACCAGTGGCTATATGCATTTATATTCATCAGGATAACTTGAGAATATCCTTGAAAATGGAAAAAAAAAAATATTCAAGACCAAAAAAATAATGTAGTGAAAAGCTGTAAACATTCGTTCATCCAACTCGGGTTTCGAAACATGTTTTGGTGCAGATCTTCATGGTTTCATTAATTGGGAGTTTCTTTCGCCACAGAATGGTTTCTGGCGATTTTTGAATGAATAGAGAGTTGTTATGCGGAGGACTGTGAATGCGTTTGTGCATTTTTGCACGTGTATGTGCAAGTCAGAGAGAGCTATTTCTTTCTATTTGAGGTGGAGATATTATTAGGTTTTGTTTGTATTTTTTTTTTCTGTATTTACTGTTTATGTCGTGTTAGATATTCACCCCTGAATAAAGTGTAATACCATTCTTTCCCATGATCACTCATTCCGGAAATCTAACTCAAAATCCGGGGATGTTCATAGGCACACTATAGGTTTTATTATTATTATTATTATTATTACTATTATTATTACTGGCTAAGCTACAACCCTAGTTGGAAAAACAAGATGCATAAGCCCAAGGGCTCCAACAGGGATAATAGCCCAGTGAGGAAAGGAAATAAGGAAATACATAAACGATATGAGATGAAATGAAAAATTAAAATTAAACATCTTAAAATGAATAACAGCATTAAGACAGATATTTCATATATAAACTATAAAATGACTTATGTCAGCCTGTTCAACATAAAATCATTTGCTGCGAATTTGAACTTTTGAAGTTCTACCGATTCAACTAAGCGATTAGGAAGATCATTCCACAACTTGGTCAAAGCTGGAATAAAACTTCTAGAATACTGTGTAGTATTGAGCCTCATGATGGAGAAGGCCTGACTATTTAGATCAACTCATCCCTAAGACTACACATTTTTTCAAATGGAAACATCGCTTAACTGTGTACAGTAGGATACAAGAATTCCTGGTACACCTTACTCCGAAGAAGTGCACACTGTGACACCCTTACTGCGCGACGAGTAACATACCAGCCAGTGGAGGACGAGAAGGCAGAGGTGGTGGGCTGCGCTACACATAGTATCTAGCCGTACAGTGAGGGTGTGACAGGGTGCACTTCCTCATTGCGATGTTTACCAAGAATATCTATGTCCAACTGTACTTTCTCGATTTTAAAACAGCCATTTTCCTGTGTACAAAAACCTTTGAAAAATGTGATGCTTTTTGCCAATTCATCCTGGCTACATGAAAGTCTAAATAGGTATGTAAATCTTGGGCTACATATAGCCGAAGTTATTTTGAATCCGATACATCCAACCCAAATTACTATCGATATAGCTACTAATACTGAGTTCCACGGGTCAAGGAAGATGAGTCTTAGGTTAGGTTAGGTTAGGTTAGGATACATCTCTCGAGTTGCCACGAAGTATTTTTTGGCTATGGTATAAAATTCAACCAAATCAGTCAGGTAGGATTTTGCGCTTTATTTTTGGGCAAGTCGAGATATATTTACTCTGATGGATATTTTTCTAAAAGTATTCCTGGAAAATAGGAACCACTTTCCAGAATGTGGTGTATCTCATAGCAGAGCATATAAACACCCAACTTGGATAGTGATCATGTGTATGACGAATTCATCGTCTTCGCTACAAAAATTAACGCTGATCTCAAATGCTATAATCTTACTAATATAAACACGGTAAAAACGATGAAAACACTATTAAAATAATAATCATTGTGATCATCACTAGATATATATTATCCTTATTTATGTACTTGCAGTCTAATACAAACATTCTAGTTTAACCTTTATTTAGTTTTAAACATCTCCCAAGTTTCATGCTATATAATATACCTTTCAGATATTAGCACACATCATAATGGTAAATTTTATTCTTCCACTATATATTGTTATTATCATTATTATCATAAAATTATGATAATAATCCCTTGTCTGATAGTTATCATACCAAATACCTCACAATATTTCAACTCCTTTACATATCCATGAGCAAACCAAAATTGCACGTGTACGCAAAAAAACCAGGCAATTGATCAAATCCATTAAAATCCATTACACATCAATGAACAAACTTAAATTGCATATCTACATAAACAAACGAATAAATTAATGCATAATGTAAAATACAATGACATACCTCTTTTTCCTCCCTCAGCTACGTGGGTCGGTGGAGGATACATCAACGGTTCCGCGGAAGCTGTCTTCACTGATGGTCTTGTCTGGTGCCAAGCGCCCTTTGGGTATTCGGCCAGTCTCGTCCTGGGTATGTATGGTTTGGGCTTTTGGACTTTATTTTCCTTATCTGAAAGGAAAAACAAAGATAATAGTATGTCAGGGGACTTTTATGTATCTTCATATAAATACATAAGTATGTACGGTATAAGAGTGTATATATATATATATATATATATATATATATATATATATATATATATATGTATATATAAATACAGAATATATATACAGTACACACACACACACACACACACACACACATATATATATATATATATATATATATATATATATATATATATATATATATATATAAATACAGAATATATATACAGTACACACACACACACACACACACACACACATATATATATATATATATATATGTGTGTGTGTGTGTGTGTGCGTGTGTATAAATATATACATACACAAATAAATATACACAGCGCATGTATATAAATAACAGTCCAAAGAATCAATCTACTAGTCTACCTAACTATTCGCACATATTAACATATATTTCTGAGTAAAAAAAAAAAAGTAATAACAAAACAGGAGAGTAGGTGGGAGTAAAATTTAACTTCAAAGGGGTGGTATGAATCCTATTAAAAAATTGACAAAATTAACCTCTAAAATATAAATTACATTAAAGGCAGCCGAGACCTAACGAGACGGCTCAGGAAGCAAAGCCTCATAAAATACGAATTGGGAAAAGGGGGAAGGAGGCTGTAAGAAGACGAGAGAACAAGAGATGAGAGAAAGAGAGAGACACAAAGCGAGGGAATAAAGATAAGGTGGCATTGTGTGTTCATTGAAGCGGATACCCATTCACAATAGCCTGGTCTCGGGGATCGACTCCTTCTAGGAGTTCCATGGATTCTTTTGTGGCAGCCCATAATAGATGTAACCTTTCAGGGATTTCCTTATTTGACACTGAAGGGGAGAGAGAGAGAGAGAGAGAGAGAGAGAGAGAGAGAGAGAGAGAGAGAGAGAGAGAGAGAGAGAGAGAGATAATTACTTGTAATAAAGGTAATATTCTCTTCATGATCCTTCAGTCTTAGACCCTATAGCTGCATGAAAACGTTGAATGGTATAAATTAATGAATATGGAAATATAGAACATCACCTAATCCCCTCATTCTGCAACTGATGCAAAGGGTGAATTGTCGAGTCTTATTTCTAAGTTATTTCAAGCCATGAACATAGGATTTGACCTTAATTCACCTTCAACCTTATCAGAAGGATTCGCTATAAAAATGGTTTCCCCTCCAGATATTCCTCCCACAGAAATTCACTGTATTAACCATGACGCAATTAATTCCTTTACTTAAAAAGGGCAGCAAAATTTCCCCTTGGATAAGACTTATAATTTTACTATTGAATGCAATTTCCTTTAATGTCTTGTCATTCCTAAAAGTGTCATATAATTAACTGCATTGCAATAAATGTCCATCCTCACAATATTCCTTCTTGTAAATAAACCAGTGTATAGATAATATAAATTCTTGATAGAATAATAATGGTGACCTGATTGTTTTCTTTTTTAATAAAAAACAATCCACCTATTTTTTTTACTAATATGAAACTAATGGAATTTCCCACCTTCATAAACTTGAAATATTTTTTTGCTCAATAAACACAGAAGTTGATTTTCGTAAATAATCACTAAACAAAATTCGACGAGGAAAGTACATTATTTTTTGTCCTAAATTTTGACAAATCATTCAAATCTATAATAAAAAATTCACCTATAATCTTAAAGAATGAATGAAGTGTATTCTATTCTAATAGATTTACAAATTTGTTTGTGTGTTTAGCATGCGTCGTCAACGTACCATAGAAGGCTATATCTGACTAGTTCAAAACATCTATTCGCAAGGCACTTCTAGAAATATAAAGCTTATAATAAATAAAATAACTGACCTCGTTCTTAGAAGTAAAATTATTTCTAATAATAATAATAATAATAATAATAATAATAATAATAATAATAATAATAATAATAATAACAATAATAATAATTATTATTTTTATTATTATTACAAGTCCCTCATTACAATATGTGTAAAAATAGGAAAACAAATTCTCATCAATATTCCTGTAAAAATATTAGAAATCAAAATAAAAAAAATAAAAAGGTTTCGAAAACTTGCTAGTCTCTCTTTTTCAATGAAAAAGAAAATCGAACAGATTCTTTTCACAAATTAAAGTATATTTTCTCCAGTAATAATTGTTGCAACCCTTACATTACTTTGTGGAACATCCTTTTAAATCCTAAAATCATTTACACCTAGAAATAAAAGCACATTGCATTATTTTCGAAATTTTCATTACTGAAGCATTTCCACTGTGATGTTCATTCACTTGAAGCCTCAACTAAATGGTGTATTACATAACATTTAACAAATTAATTGAAAAGGAATTATGTCTCATAAAGCTCATTTCAACCTGAAATTTATAGTTTCTTTTTTAGAACTTTGTAACTACAATTAACATCGTATGATTATATATATATATATATATATATATATATATATATATATATATATATATATATATATATATATATGTCATCAGCCGTACCTAGATCACATTTGTTTATGGTCTTTCCACGCCAGTTCACACCCGCAAATTTTCTTAGCTCGTCAATCGTCTCCCCTTCCTACCCCTGCTTCATTCTGTTATTCTTTTTGTCCATCTATTATCTGTCATTCTTATAATAAATCCTGCTTATGTCCATTTCATTTTCTTTCTTATTGAACCCACGTTGCTCTTTTTCTGTCTACAACAGTTATATGCTTAAGTTAATACTGGTAGGACTATGTCATTAAATACTTTTCTTTCTAGAGAAAGAAAAATTTCACTTTCCATAATCTCATTTTGTTTACCAAGAGCTCTCCATCCCATGCTTATCCTTCTTTTAATTTCGGTCTCATGTGCTGGGCAAACACTTACTGTCTGTCCTAAGTACGTATATTCATTAACAATCTCTATAGGTTCGTTCATAACCTTTATTTGAGGTCTGTGTTTTCATTGAACGATACCTTAGTTTCACTCATATATACATACACACACACACATATATATATATATATATATATATATATATATATATATATATATATATATGAATAGTACATTAATATTTCCTTAAAATTTTTGGACACTACTTTTCATGCCTATTTACAATAGCGAACACGAACACGTACATTTTAATTAAGGATTTTCGTTGTGAAAATTAGCACAAGAATGTTCGCAAGGGTAAATATATTTTGAATCTATTGTGTTCAGAAGAAAAATAATGCGGAACCATATGACTATACAAAAATATATGCCTTTCCCGTCAATTTGGAAAGGTAATAATGATAATCAAAGACTATAAAAAATTTATTAAAAAAATCTATACTTTCTTTTCGTTCTCTTTCCCAATTTTGAATTAATTTTAGAAAATCTATTCGAAGGCAAAGACTAAATTAATAAATGCGACAGGTTAATACTTCAATTTCCATTCAATTTAAAGTTGATATAAATAAAAAAATAAATATCCAAAAACCATTACTATCTCTTGGTAAACTTTTCGGTCTCGCTCTTCAAAGGAGAAATAAGAAGAGGAAAGATTTCGCTTTATTTTTCACAGCTGTCCAGATGTAAAGGTGATGAATCCAGTGAAGTGATGTTTTACTTTCATTTTTTTCAAAATCCGGACCGAGATAATAAAAAAAAAGGTTTACCGAAAAAAAGGCTTTGAGGAAGACGAATGGCAACGCAAAAGAAAAACAGTATTCCATCTGAAAGTCGTCTTTTGACAGCTCATAAAAAGAAAATAAAAAATCAAAAATCTCTCACGGCACAGAGCAGACCAGAGTAGTGATTTCTTTATGGAAAAAATAATTTCATTACTTAAGCGAGTCGAAATTATTAAAAGAATTATGCACGCTTCAAAATTTCGTGATAAAACTCTTTATAATCTGAATATAAAGTCTATATTATCATTATCAATATTATTATTATTATTATTACTTGCTAAGCTACAACCTTGGTTGGAAAACGAGGATGCTATAAGCCCAGGGGCTGCAACAGGGAAAATAGCCCCGAAAGGAAAGGAAACAAGGAAAAATATTTTAAAAAGAGTAACAATATTGAAATAAATATGTCTTATATAAACTATAAAAACTTTATCAAAACAAGAGGAAGAGAAATTAGATAGAATAGTGTGCCCGAGTGTACCCTCAAGTCAGAGAATTCTAACCCAAGGCAGTGGGAGACCATGTTACAGAGGCTATGGCACTTACCAAGACTAGAGAACAATATTTTGATTACCACAGCTAAAGAGTCTCTTTTACCCTTACCAAGAGGTAAGAAGCCACTGAACAATTACAGTGCAGTAACCCCTTGGGTGAAGAAGAATTGTTTGGTAATCTCAGTGTTGCCAGGTGTATGAGGACAGAGGAGAATATGTAAACAATAGGCCAGACTATTCGGTGTGAGTAGGCAAAGGGAAAATGAACCGTAACCAGAGAAAATGAACTAATGTAGTACTGTCTGGCCAGTCAAAAGACCCTATAACTCTCTAGCGGTAGTACCTCGACGGGTGGCTGGTGCCCTGGCCAATCTACTACCTAATGTCATCATAACCCGTCTCCAGGATTCATCTCTGTACTTTATATATACACATATATATATACATACATACATACATACATACATATATACATTCATATATATACATATATGAATATATACATATAATGTACTGTATATAATATACACACATATATATACATATATATATACATATATATACTGTATATAATATACACACATATATATACATGTATATACATATATATATATATATATATATATATATATATATATATATATATATTTATGTTTGTGTATATATATATATATATATATATATATATATATATATATATATATATATATATATATATATATATATATATAAATGTTTGTGTACATATATACATATATATATGTATATATATAAATTTGTGTATATATATGCATATATATACATATACATATATATATATATATATATATATATATATATATATATATATATATAGTCAAAATACAAGATGATGCACGCGGTGGTCATACGGGAAAACATATTAAAAGTGAACAGTGCTAACTTTTTAATATGATGAATATATTTGAATATCTATCTAATTCTACTATTTTGTTCTTTAATCATCAAAATTTTCTTATAATCTTTTATCAATTTTAAAAAACAGCATCTAGAGCAACTTCATTATCAATAATTTATAAATGGCCGATATCTTTATAATCCTGGAACACACCACTCTGAGGAAGTGCACCCTGCCAGGCTGCAACACCCTTACTTCTCAGAGAGTTATTGTATTTAGCCCCACCCATCTCTGCCATCTCTCCCTACATGATTGGTTTGGTTACTCGCCATGAAGTAGGGGTGTGACAGGGTGCACTTCTTCGGAGAGAGTTGTGCCTGAAATTCGTGCGTTCAAGTACATCTTTACTGATACTTTGTCAACAGAACTGCTAAGTTATGCTCAAAGTAGTAATAACGCTTATGACACCTGTAGGACTCTATATCACATCAAAAGACCAAATTATCCCTGCCATTATATCACATCAAAAGACCAAATTATCCCTGCCATTATATCACATCAAAAGACCAAATTATCCCTGCCATTACATCACATCAAAAGACCAAACTAGCCGTGCCAATATATCACATCAAAAGACCTAATTATCCCAGCCATTATATCAGATCAAAAGACGAAATTAGACCTGCCATCATATCACATCAAAAGACCAAATTAGACCTGCCATCATATCACATCAAAAGACCAAATTAGAACTGCCATTACATCACATCAAAAGACCAAATTAGACCTGCCATTATATCAGATCAAAAGACGAAATTAGACCTGCCATTACATCACATCAAAAGACCAAATTAGACCTGCCATCATATCACATCAAAAGACCAAACTAGACCTGCCATTACATCACATCAAACGACCAAATTAGACCTGCCATTATATCAGATCAAAAGACGAAATTAGACCTGCCATTACATCACATCAAAAGACGAAATTAGACCTGCCATTACATCACATCAAAAGACGAAATTAGACCTGCCATTACATCACATCAAAAGACGAAATTAGACCTGCCATTACATCACATCAAAAGACCAAATTAGACCTGCCATCATATCACATCAAAAGACCAAATTAGAACTGCCATTACATCACATCAAAAGACCAAATTAGACCTGCCATTATATCAGATCAAAAGACGAAATTAGACCTGTCATTTCATCATATCAAAAGACCATTAGACCTCCCGTCATATCACGTCAAAAGACGAAATTGGAACTGCCATTATATCACATCAATAGACCAAATTAGCTTTGCCATCATATCACATCAAAAGACCAAATTAGACCTGCCATTACATCACATCAAAAGACCAAATTAGACCTGCCATCATATCACATCAAAAGACCAAATTAGACCTGCCATTACATCACATCAAAAGACCAAATTAGACCTGCCGTCATATCACGTCAAAAGACGAAATTGGAACTGCCATTATATCACATCAAAAGACCAAATTAGCTTTTCCATCATATCACATCAAAAGACCAAATTAAAACTGCCATTATATCACACCAAAAGACCAAATTAGAACTGCCTTTATATTACATAAAAAAACCAAGTTAGACCTGCTATTATATCACATCAAAAGACAAAATTAGACGTACCATTATATCACATCAAAAGACCAAATTATACCTGCCATTATATTACATCAAAAGACCAAATTAGACCTGCCATTATATCACATCAAATGACCAAATTAAACCTGCCATTATATCACACCAAAAGACCAAATTAGACTTGCCATTATGTCACATCAAAAGACCAAATTAGACCTGCCATTATATCATATCAAAAGACCAAATTAGACGTGCCTTTATATCACATCATAAGACCAAATTAGACCTGCCATTATATTCCATCAAAAGACCAAATTAGACCTGCCATTATATCACCTCAAAAGATCAAATTAGACCTGCCATTATATCACCTCAAAAGATCAAATTAGACCTGCCATTATATCACATCAAGACCAAATTAGACCTGCCATTATATCATACCAAAAGACCAAATTAGACCTGCCATTATATCATATTAAAAGACGAAATTAGACCTGCCATTATATCATACCAAAAGACCAAATTAGACCTGCCATTATGTCACATCAAAAGACCAAATTAGACCTGCCATTATATCATATCAATAGACTAAATTAGACCTGCCATTATATCACATCAAAAGACCTCATTAGACATGTCATTATATCACAAGAAAAGAAATTATCAGACCCATTACATCACATCAAAATACCTTATTAGACCTGCCATTATATCACATCAAAAGACCTCATTATAGTTGTCATTATTTCTGATCAAAAGACCTTATTAGACCTATTCTTATTTTACAGGCGGATTCTTTTTCGCAAAAAAGATGAGAGAGAGACGCTACACGACTATGCTGGATCCTTTGCAAGATCGCTTCGGCCGACGATGGGGAGCCATGTTGTACCTCCCAGCACTAGCAGGAGAAACACTGTGGTCAGCTTCCATCTTGGGTGCCTTAGGTAAGTCATTCTTCAAGAATCAATAAGTGCCTGCCTAATTTTTTCCCCTTTATTTTTACTGTTTGTTTCTTCAGGATGAAACAAATCTTTAATCTACGTACCATTTGACAAGAGTTTCTCTTTCTTCTTTTTTTTATGTAGCCTAAAAATTACTTTTTTTAATCTATGCACTATCTTAAAACTTTATTTTCTTTATTTTTCTTTTTTTGTTTATTATGTGGGCCATGATTGTAGGGAATCTCTAAAAATGGTACATGAACACTTCTCTCTTTCTGTCTCTCTCCCTCTCTATGGAACGCAAGTTTTGAGAACTACCTTGTTAGAAGATGAACAAAAAAAAGTTTCCTGAGGGGGCCCACAGGTATACTGGGGGAGGGGGGGGGGCGGATTACGTAAAATTCTTCACCTTACTTTCATCAACATTTCTCCACTGTTTAGACGTCCTTATAACTCTGTTATCTTATTATTCTCGACTGTATAAAAGCACTTCAAAGTCTTTTATCCAACTGAAGTCTTTCAACAGAGATGTCAATTATATACTCGAGTGGTTAATTATAACTTCCTTGAGCACTGCAATTACCTATCTATTCATTAAAGGTCTTATGCTCCTTTATGTATAATTATATAATGTATTAATTTTTGCAATCGAAAATAATACATATGAACTTTCAAATGCTCACCAGAGAATTAGGATAATTTTATAATTCTTCATTTTCAACCTTTTACATCTTAAAGAATATATAGCATATTCGTAACCTTGGAATTAAGAGTTTTCTCAGCATTTTTAATTTTCCAATTTTACATTATAATAGATTAATGACCTGGGAATTAATAAAAACAATCAAATTTTTCACATTCATCTTTTACATCTTCTGGAGTATATAATATTGTAGATTAGAGACCTAGGAATTAAGAAAATAATTAAATTTTAATTTTCATCTTTTACATCTTTAGGAATATGTTACAGGTTAATGTAGATTTCATTAGGAAAATGAGTTTAATACAAAATTAAGAAATTCCAGTAAAAAATCTCACACAATACAGCCTTAAATCCTCCCACGAAATACCCATTTCTTTTCTTATTTGTATTTTTTTTTTTTTTTTTTTTGGCTAACCACACAGTTCGTCCCGAAACTATTCGACGAAGAAGAAAAATATTCGCTCGAGTAATTACTGAAATTTTCATCGGCCTGAATCGAAAGGCTGAATACGTCTTTCCATAAAGATGGATGGTTGATAAAATCTGAATTATTCATCGATGTTGATAAAATCTGAATTATTCATCGATGTAACAGTTTGAATTTTTCAAAATAATTTCCTATTATCATTTCATTTACACACGATCTCGTGACTTGAGGAATTACTAAAAATTTGTGTATGTGACCCATGATAAAAGACGGATAAATATTTATATAGATATGCACACACGTACACACATACTCTCTCACCTGCTACCCGAGGGACGGGGAGAGCTGAGCGTGACCGAAAAGATATACATATATATATATATATATATATATATATATATATATATATATATATCTGTGGCCACAAGGGCATAAAAACAATTACAATAGCGCCAACGTATCCCTGCGTGTCGTAAGAGGCGACTAAAAGGGACGGGACGAGGGGGCTGGGAACCCCCTCTCCTGTATTTACAATCCTGTGAAACATCATCAAAGAGGTGGAGCTGGGGGGAGAGTGACTGCTCCCCGCACTCTAGCTTTGGGGTGTTGGAATGTGCGTGAATGTAGTACGATAGAGAGTAAAAGATGTGAGATTGGAAGTATGTCTAGGAATAGGATGGATATATTGGCTTTGTGTGAGACAAAGATAAAAGGGAAAGATGAAGTAATGTTTGGTGAAATGATTGGTAGAGTGTCTGGGATTGGAAGGGGAAGAGCAAGAGAGGGTGTGGCTTTATTGCTGAGTGAATGGATAACATGTGAAGTAGTGGATTGGAAGGAGATATTATCTAGGTTAATGTGGGTAAGGGTTAGGTTGGGTAGGGAATGTTGGGCTTTTGTCAGTGCGTATGGCCCAGGTTGTGAAAAAAGTGAAGAAGAGCGGAATGAGTTCTGGAATGAATTAACTTGGTGTGTAGAAGGACTGGGTAGAAGGAATTATGTAGTTGTCATTGGTGACTTAAATGCTAGAGTGGACGCTGGAGAGGTAGAAGGTGTCATTGAGAAGTATAGCATACCAGGTGAAAATGAGAGTGGTGAGAGACTGGTAGATAAGTGTGTTGAGCAACAGATGGTGATATGTTCTAGCTTTTTCAAAAAGAAACATAAAAACAACTATACATGGGTAAGAGTGGTAGAAAGGGCGTTAATGGATTATGTGTTGACAACTAAAAGAATGTTTGGAAGATTGAAAGGCGTGCACGTGTTTAGGGGTATGGCTAACGGTATGTCTGATCATTTTTTTGTGGAAGGAAATTTATTTGTAGCAAAAGAGTGGGGGAATAGAGTAGGTGGAAGTAAAATGGAGCTAGTGAGGGTTGAAGAGCTGATAAAACCGGGGGTAAAAAGTAAATATCAAGAAAGGTTGAAAATGGCATATGACGAAGTGTAAGTAAGAGAAACTGGTAATTTAGAGGAGGAGTAGAAGTTAGTAAAAGAAAATTTTGTTGGGATTGCAAGTGATGTGTGTGGCAGGGAGTTTGTTGGAGGCAGCAAGAAGAAGGGCAGTGAATGGTGGAATGAAGGAGTGAAGGTAAAAGTGGAAGAGAAAAAGAGGGCTTTTGAAGAATGGCTGCAGAGTAATAGTGTAGAGAAGTATGAAAAATATGGAGAAAAATGTGGACGTAAAGTGCAAGGTAAGTGAGGCAAAGAGGGGGGCTGACCTGAGGTGGGGTCAGGGATTAGGTCGTTCATATAAAGAGAATAAGAAGTACAGTAGTTTTGGAAAGAAATGAAGAGAGTAAGTATGGCTGGTTCAAGAATTGAAGAGACAGTGAAAGATGGAAATGGAAGGTTGTTAAAAGGAGAGGAGGCAAGGAAAAGGTGGGCGGAATATTTTGAAAGTTTACTGAATGTTGAGGATAATAGGGAGGCAGATATAATTGCTGTTGCAGGAGTTGAGGTGCCGGTGATGGGAGATGAGAATGAGAGAGAGATTACAAGAGAGGAAGTGAGGAGAGCACTAGATGAAACAAGAGTAGGAAAAGCATCTGGTGTGGATGGTGTGAGAGCCGAGATGTTGAAGGAAGGGGGTGTGACTGTACTTGAATGGTTGGTGAGATTGTTTAATACGTGTTTTGTGTTGTCAATGGTACCAATAGATTGGGTTTGTGCATGTATTGTACCACTATATAAGGGTAAGGGAGATGCGCATGAGTTTTGTAATTCGGGGGGTATTAGTTGGTTGAGTGTAGTTGGAAAAGTGTATGGTAGAGTACTGATTAATAGGATTAAGGATAAAAGAGAATGCAATCTTAGAAGTACAGGGTGGTTTTAGAAGAGGTAGGGGTTGTATGGATCAGATTGTTACAGTTAGGCAGATATGCGAGAAATATTTAGCAAAAGGTAAGGAGGTATATGTTGCGTTTATGGATCTGAAGAAGGCGTATGATAGAGTTGATAGGGAAGCAATGTGGAATGTGATGAGGTTATATGGAGTTGGTGGAAGGTTGTTGCAAGCAGTGAAAAGTTTCTACAAAGATTGTAAAGCATGTGTTAGGATAGGAAATGAAGTGACCGGTTGGTTTCCGATGAGAGTGGGGCTGAGACACGGATGTGTGATGTCGCCATAGTTGTTTAACTTGTATGTTGATGGAGTGGTGAGAGAGGTGAATGCTCGAGGGCTTGGACGAGGATTGAAACTGGTAGATGAAAATTACCATGAATTGGAGGTAAATCAGTTGTTGTTTTCGAATGATACTGTACTGGTTGCAGACACGGAAGAGAAGCTTGGCCAATTAGTGACAGAATTTAGAAGGGTGTGTGAGAGAAGGAAGTAGAGAGTTAATGTGGGTAAGAGTAAGGTTATGAGACGTACGAGAAGGGAAGGTGGTGCGAGGTTGAATGTCATGTTGAATGGAGAGTTACTTGAGGAGGTGGATCAGTTTAAGTACTTGGGGTCTGTTGTTGCAGCAAATGGTGGAGTGGAAGCAGATGTACATCAGAGAGTGAATGAAGGATGCAAAGTGTTGGGGGAAGTTAAGGGAGTAGTAAATAATAGAGGGTTGGGCATGAATGTGAGTTCTGATGTATGGATTGGAGTTGTAGGGAATGAAAGTGACAGAGACAGAAATTGAATGTGTTTGAGATGAAGTGTCTAAGGAGTATGGCAGGTGCATATCGAGTAAATAGGGTCAGGAATGAAGTAGTGAGGGTGAGAACGGGAATAAGAAATGAGTTAGCAGCTAGAGTGGATATGAATTTGTTGAGGAGGTTTGGCCATGTTGAGAGAATGGAAAATGGCTGTCTGCTAAAGAAGGTGATGAATGCAAGAGTTGATGGGAGGAGTACAAGATGAAGGCCAAGGTTTGGGTGGATGGATGAAGTGAAGAAAGCTCTGGGTGATAGGAGGATAGATGAGAGAGAGACAAGAGAGCGTGCTAGAAATAGGAATGAATGGCGAGCGATTGTGACGCAGTTCCGGTAGGCCCTGCTGCTTCCTCCGGTGCCTTAAGATGACCGTGGAGGTAGCAGCAGTAGGGGATTCAGTATTATGAAGCTTCATCTGTGGCGGATAACGTGGGAGGGTGGGCTGTGGCACCCTAGCAGTACCAGCCGAACTCGGTTGAGTACCTTGTCAGGCTGGGAGGAACGTAGAGAGGAGAGGTCCCCATTTTGTTTCATTTGTTTGATGTCGGCTACCCACCATAATTGGGGGGGAAGTGCCTTGGTATATGTGTATGTGTGTGTATATATATATATATATATATATATATATATATATATATATAGATATATATATATATATATATATATATATATATATATATATATATATATATATATATATGGATGTATATATATGTATATGTTCTCTCACATACAGGGGAAATGGTGATAAAGGCTGAAGAGATTGACCACTGAAAGCCCCAGTGCTTACACATTAATGATGAACTACTTTAAAATGTATATTTATTCACAAATAAATCAATAGAAGAAAAAGCATACTAAAACCATCTTTAGTTAGCGGAGTTTTTTTAAACAATAAATAAATGAACATCAAATATAAATAAAGTATAATTCTTCCCTTATGATGACATACAGGACATATTTCTTAAAAACTGAAGAATTTATAGAAAACATAAAAAAAACTTACAACGCTACTTTCTGTAATAGGATTTTGAAAAACGAATAAGCTTGACTTTTACTTTGAAAATAATAGAACGCTTCTTATGAGGAACTCTTAACAATGGGTATTCATCTTACTCTGATGAATTCTACCTGGAATACCAGGATTTTTCTTCTACACATTATACGGTATTGATTCCGAAAAGAAGAGTAATATCCAAAAGAAATGACTTTTATCTGGTGATAAAAACTTAGAAAAAATAATTGTATCAGATGTAATAAAAGACGAACAATATGTCTTTTTTGGCTATCTTATGAACGAAATCATCAACGCGACACGAGTTTCATTTCGTAATTCATCAGTTACTTATCTATTTTTCTTTGTCATAACCTAACTTTTTTCCCTTCCTCATTTTTCTGGTATAGTTCAGTAATAAGTTTCCATTGATATTTGCCGCAGACTGGTGGATAACGTCTCCGACTTATGATCCATAGGTCGGATATTCGAACTCAGCTCGTAGCTGAAAAGTTTTTCAATCTCTTTTTCCCTGCCAGCTAGAGATAGGGTTTTGTGGAGGTCATCAGAATTCCTTCTGAGTCATCAGCAGCCATTATCTGGCCTTTCTTGACCTTGCTTAGGTGCAGAGGAGGCTTGGGCACTAATGATAAGTACATAAGGTCGGTCTCTAGGACACTGCCCTGTCCCTTGCCAATGCCGCTCAATATTGACCATTAAATTTTTATCCTTTGGGTTTGATCTAATATAATAATAATTATAAAAATAACGACCACAAAAGCAACAACTGCAGTAAATATAATAATAAACATTTCGAATCTATTGACTTAAACATAACAACAATCATGTTTTTCGTTAACTATCCTTAAGCAGACTAACTTCAAAATGTTAAATAATCTCATATGAGATATTTTGTACCCATTCTATCTAGAAACTAAACATAATAACAGCATAATAAATAATAATGGTGTTTACCTTAAATCTCCTGTGCCATAAAACCCTGTTGTGTTTTTACGCGATTATCAAAATCCTTCGTTCAAGGGGTTAACTAATGCAATCTAATTGTTCACTGGCTACTTTACCTCTTGGTTAGGGTAGCAGAGACTTTTTAGCTATGGTAAACAACTCTTCTAAGGAGAATGACACTCCAAAATCAAACCATTGTTCTCTAGTCTTGGGTAGTGCCATAGCCTCTGTACCATGGCCTTCCACTATCTTGGGGCAGGGTTCTCTTGCTTGAGGGTACACTCGGACACGCTGTTCAATCTTATTTCTCTTCCTCTTTTTTTTTCTTTTTAAGTTTTTATGGTTCATATATGAAAGATCTATTTTAATGTTGTTAATGTTCTTAAAATATTTTATCTAAACTGTTTATTACTTATCTTGTTTAATTTCTTGTTTCCTTTCCTCACCCGGCTATTTTTCCCTGTTGGGGCCCTCGGGTTATATAATAGGATCCTGCTTTTCCAACTAGGGTAATTGTTTAGCTTGTAATAATAATAATAATAATAATAATAATAATAATAATAATAATAATACCTTATATTTATCTAATCAAATCATTCCCCTTCCTTCCGCAGGATCAACCATAGCTGTCATTCTAGACTTGGGCAACGACATCTCCATAATCCTCTCCGCCGTCATAGCCGTTGTTTACACTATGTTTGGAGGCCTGTATTCCGTTGCCTACACTGACGTCATCCAGCTCTTCTGTATATTCTTCGGCCTGGTAAGCATCGTCAAACTCTATTTCACATTCATGTGGAACTGCATAAGTTCAAACTTGCAGCGAATGTTTTTATATTGAACAGGATGTATGTTGAACAGGCTAACATAAGTCTCATTTTATAGTTAGTATATGGAAGATCTATTCTAATGTTGTTGCTATTCTTAAAATGTTTTATTTTAATTATTCATTACTTCTCTTAGTTCATGTTTCCTTTCCTCACTGGGCCATTTTT
>NC_090743.1:27794980-27804980 GCF_036898095.1 Palaemon carinicauda
ACAACAATAATAATAATAATAATAATAATAATAATAATAATAATAATAATAATAATAAAAATAATATATAAAGGCATGTTAAAATGTTACGTCATCAGGGCTGACATATTTGTGACAACCGTAATAATTGCAGCTCGTTCATGTCGACGGTCATGGTTTAGGTTGCGTGGTGAAAATGAGTTTTTAGTAACCAACATTTTTAAATAGGTCGATGTCTAAAGAAACAATTCCAAAATACTTTACTATAGTTTTGTGAAAGTATTTCCTAATATAGTTAATTCCTAAGTCGGTTATTGGTGAGAAGATTTATTAACTTTTTACAAGTTAACATTTAAACATATACGTTTTCTCTAAATTCTAGAGAACTCAATTATATACATGCTATAGAAAATGGAAGACATTTATTATTGAGGCATGACTATTATATTTAAAACTTATTTACGGATTTGATTGGACGGTAATATTACGAGAGTCCCACCAAGCAATTTTTGATTGAAAAAAAAAAATTCCCGTAGTTTTCTTGTTGTTTTATTGTGTTCTGATGTCACTACCTTCTGCAATAGTAACATTTTCCGATTACCACCACCCAACAGTAATTTGGGGAAGTCCAAGTGGGATAATGAAAAGTAATGAATTGCGAAAGAGAATATCCGCAGACACCGTCAAAACAACAAGAAAAACCAACAGATAATATCGTTTTTTATGAAAAAAATGAGGAGGAACTACTCTTACGAAAGCTTTCACGGGCCGTTTTCTTCCGTGCCCAGTTTTCTACCGAACGTAAAGTTCTCTAAATACTTTTATCTATAAGTATGTTGGTTAATGTACTAACACTAATTATTTACATACTGAGAATTGCTTGGCAATGGCTCGCTTTGCTCAATTAAATGTTACTTCAATGCTCCTATGTTCTGGCAAGCAGTAAATATTGCGCTACACGCATTCACCGAGTGGTCAAGTATGTTTCCATATCCTTAGTTTACACTGAGCATTGTTCTACAAATATGTTGGTTAATGATCTAACAATAATTATTTACATACTGGCGTTTGCTCCGCCATGGCTTGCTTTGCTCGCAATTAAATGTTACTTCAATGCTACTATGTTCTGGCAGGCGGTAAATATTGCGCTACGCACATTCGTCGAGTGGCCAAGTATTTGGCCATATCGTTAGTTTATACTAAGCATTGCTCTACAAATATGTTGGTTAATGATCTAACAATAATTATTTACATACTGGTGTTTGCTCCACCATGGCTCGTTTAGCTCGCAATTAAACATTACTCCTATGTTCTGGCAAGAAGTAAATATTGCGCTAAGAGCATTCACAAAGTGGTCAAGTATTTTGCCATATCCTTAGTTTACACTGAGCAATGCTCTACAAACATGATGGTTAATGAACTAATCAAAATTATTTACATACTGGTGTTTGCTCCGCCATGGCTGGCTTTGCTCGCAATTAAACGTTACTTTAAGGTTCCTATGTTCTGGCAAGCGGTAATTATTACGGTACACGCATTCGCCTAGTGGTAAAGTATTTTGCCATATCCTTAGTTTACACTGAGCATTGCTCTACAAATATGTTGGTTAATGAACCAACAATAATTATTTACATACTGGTGTTTGCTCCACCATGGCTTGCTTTGCTCGCAATTAAACGTTACTTCAATGCTCCTATGTTCTGGCAAGCGGTAAATATTGCACTACGCACATTCGTCAAGTGTTCAAGTATTTTGCCATATCCTACTTTATACTAAGCATTGCTCTACTAATATGTTGGTTAATGATCTAACAATTATTATTTACATACTGGTGTTTGCTCTGCAATGACTTACTTTGCTTGCAATTGAACGTTACTTTAATGCTCCTATGTTCTGGCGAGCGGTAAATATTGCGCAACTCACATTCGCCGAGTGGTCAAGCATTTTGCCATATCCTTAGTTTACACTAAGCAATGCTCTACAAATATGATAGTAAATGAACTAACAAAAACTATTTACATACTGGTGTTTGCTTCGCCATGGGAGGCTTTGCTTGCAATTAAACGTTACTTTAATGTTCCTATGTTCTGGCAAGCAGTAAATATTACGCTACACACATTCGCCTAGTGGTCAAGTATTTTCCCATATCCTTAGTTTACAATGAGCGTTGCTCTACAACTATGTTGGTTAATGAACTTACAATAATTATTCACATACTGGTGTTTGTTCCACCATGGCGCATTTTGCTTGCAATTAAACATTATATCATTGCTCCTATATTCTGGTAAGCAGTACATATTGTGCTACGTGCATTCACCGAGTAGGCAAGTATTTTGCCGTATCGTTAGTTAACACTGAGCCTTAAATCTATATTGGCCTACCTTAATAGGTGTAGTCAGAGTCAGAATATCCAAAATCGAGAGTAAAAACTGGCTCAACAGTTTGAGATGCCCCACAGGGTCCTGCTTGTTCGGTAAGGCCACTAGGTCATGGTTGTGGGGTATGTCCACTTGGTCCTGGTTGTGGGGTATGACCACTTAGTCCTGGTTTGGTGTTATCGCCACTCGGTTCTCGGTTGGCTGTATGCCCAAACGGTGGATACGATTTTGCAGCAGAAAAAAGAAACCGGTGCAGCAACTCTTTAAGGCTCAGATTTTAAAAATATATAGCAAGAGATTACTGCTTATAGTACTCTCTCAGAACACCAGACTTAAGAAACCACAACTTATTGTCCCTCCACAACCGTTCAATATTTGGGGTATGGGTTTCAGGATTTGGAGGGTCCACAGTCTTTACTATGGTTTATCGTCAAGGGCCGCTACCCGTATTCACTAATTTTTTTGTATGCGGCCCACTCGTCACTGACTATAATGCTACTGGGTTGTATATACTTTTGAATAACAGGTATTATGTTGCAATGTCTCTATGTTGATTTTCAATTAGTGGCACTGCAAAAAATCTTATAGAGACACGCCCTATTACACCAAAAACCCACACAACAGGAATTCCTCTACCACGTCCACATTTTGATTTGCAAAACTTCGACTTGTCTATTTCAACGAAAATGTCTAGTCTTCCAATTGGTCGCTGATTATCAGCAAAATATTCAGTTACCTAGGAACAATAGCTCCTCCAATTAACACAGATTTCAGGAACCAAATTCAAATTCCTAATAAAATCTGAGTAAAGCTTTTTTGTAACAACAAGTTCATGAACAGGACTAATTTCCCTGGTTCGAAATGACATTTATCCAAAAATGTATTCTTATAATCACTCACAGAAAATGTACACGATACGTTTTTTACTTTTCGCTTTTATAACTTTACCGTGAGACGGCTAATAATGACAAGACAGGCCGCAATGAACACGCTTTTTAACAATTGGGGCAAGTTATTTCTGAAGGAAGCAATTTTAATGTGATTTTTTTTTTTTTTTTTTTTGTGAGGGGTAAATTCACAACTTGTAAAAAAGGATTGCCATAACTGGAATAAAGACCCGATCAGGTGACCACCCGAGGCCAAGGCAAGCAAGGCTTTGTGATTTAAAAATGAGAGAGCAATGGCGGATATGCATAACTAACGTTTTCCATCAAGGAAGAATCAAATGCTGTGATTTTAATATATCTAGATTCTGACTGGCCAATTCTTATTACAGACAAGACAATTTTTTTTCTCACCCACGTGCAGTAAGGTCAAGGATAAACACATCATCAAATCAAAATCCCACCAAAATCTAATAAGCAAGGAGCTATTGCGAATTCAGGCGAATACTATCACAGTGCACAAAGGGGTGGAGCTTGATAAAACAGGAATGAATATACAAAGTAACAGGAGCTATGCCAGCAGGGACTCTACCAATCAAGCTATTTCTCTTGAGAGCTCGATTGGTAGAGTCCTTGCTTGCATGGTTTCGGCTAAGAGGCAAAGGTTCAAATCCTTGCCAAGCCACAAGCATTTATCATAAATGAATTCACAGTGGATATACATTACCAAAGGTAGAATTTGATATTAAATGCCATTGTAGTTGAGATAGATATATATATATATATATATATATATATATATATATATATATATATATATACACACATATATATATACACATATATATGTGTGTATATATAATGTGTATATATATACAAATATATATATATATATATATATATAAATATATATATACATATATATATATATCCATGCGTGTGAGTGTGCATGGTGTGCGTTTGTGTACAAAACACAAAAACTCATGTTTTCACGTCACGAAAATATCTTCGTGACGTGAAAAAATGAATTTTTGTTTTCTGTACACAATTGTACACCATGCACACTCACACGCATGTATACATGCATGCATATATATATATATATATATATATATATATATATATATATATATATGTGTGTGTGTGTGTGTGTGTGTGTGTGTGTGTGTGTGTGTGTGTGTGCATGGTGTGAGTTTGTAAGCAGCACACAAAAATTCATGTTTTCACGTCACAAAAATATAACAAATACTAATAAACTGAACATTGGTCTTGACTGACTCCCCTTGCTATGTGCACAACCTAATTGTTTTTATAAACAAACACCAAAGAAAATGAATGAATGATTCCCCATTAGCACCGCGTAATGTGAACCAGTCCTAATCTACAATCCCCAGGCTCTTAGCCAAGAGACTTATCTCTTCTTAAGACTGGTCCCTCTCAAGACCTACTAAAAGTTTCCCCAGGTCATTATTGAGACAGATATCCAATGGCTTAGCAGCAGCCTGACTCCAGCCTTTCATCCGCCTCTGCAGAGAAGTTCCGGGGCTTTGGCAATAGTCGATGACTTACAGACGCCGATTGGCAGAGTTTGTGCTGTTCTCCAAACTAACTTTCCAATGTCACTCATTGGTGTGTGGTAACCGGCGTTTGTTCACAAGTTTTACTTGAACATTTGTTGTTTTCCTTTTTATTGCTGGAATCTAAGTTTTCTTGTGTAGTTGCTCACACACTCTCACGAATATATAATCACAATATATATGTGTATATATATATACATATATATATATATATATATATATATATATATATATATATATATTATATACATGCATATATATATATATATATATATATATACACATATATATATATAATATATATATATATATATATATATATATATTTATATATATATATATATATATATATATATATATATATATATATATATACACACACATTCCTTGGCCGATCAGAAGGCATTATCGTAAAGTTAATTTCCCCTTGGGTCTCTGATCCCGAAACCGAGAGAATCCGATATTAAGAGATATTTATGGTTGATATATATATATTATATATATATATATGTATGTATATATATACACACATATATATATGTATGTATATATATGTATATATATGTATATGTGTATATATACATATATTTATATATATATATATATATATATATATATATATATATATATATACACTACCGCTAGAGTTATTAGGTCCTTTGACTGGCCAGACGGTACTATATTGGATCCTTCTCTCAAGTTACAGTTCAGGTTCCCTTTGCCTACACGTACACCAAATAGTCTAGCCTATTCTTTACATATTCTCCCCAGTCCTCATACACCTGACAACACTGAGATTACCAAACGATTCTCCTCTCAAGGGGTTAACTACTGCACTTTAATTGTTCAGTGGCTGCTTTCCTTTTGGTAAGGGTAGAAGAGACTCTTTTGCTATGGTAAGCAGCTCTTCTAGGAGAGGGAGACTCCAAAATCAAACCATTGTTTTCTAGTTTTGGGTAGTGTCATGGCCTCTGTACCATGTCCTTCCATTGTCTTAGGTTAGAGTTCTCTTGTGTGAGGGTGCACTCGGGCACGCTGTCCTGTCTTGTTTCTCTTCTTGTTTTGTTGAAGTTCTTTTAGTTTATAAAGGAAATATTTATTTCAGTATTGTTACTAATTGTTAATTACTTCTCTTATTTCCTTGTTTCCTTTCCTCACTGGGATATTTTCCCTGTTGGAGCCCCTGGGCTTATAGCATCCTGCTTTTCCAACAAGGGTTGTAGCTTAGCAAGTAATAATAATAATAATAATAATAATAATAATAATAATAATAATAATAATAATATACAGTATGTGTATATATATACTGTATATAATACACACATCTACATATACACTAATGTGCGTGACCCGTCAAAAACATCGGCTTAATATTTCTATATATACGCACGCGCGCACACAAATTCAACCTTTCATATACTCTCCTCCTACCGAGGGACGGGGATAGACCGAGGAGCCATACGTTTTGCAATGTCACTCTACGTAAAAGGACAGAAATATCTATAAATTTTATATATATATATATATATATATATATATATATATATTATATAATATATTATATATATACAGTATATATATATATCCTGACACGTGTTCTTTATTATATAAGGGAGATATATGAGTTTGTCTCTATGTACACGAGTGTAATCAAACTCAGAATTACATCTAACTTGAACCATTCCAAATCAATATAAAAACTTGCGTACGCGTAGTTTAAATACAAAGTATTATCAATATGTTGCTTTCCAAAAGCTAATTAAAAAATGTATTTCAAGGAACATACCGTCAACTCCACATAATAACTGGCACTTCCTACCAAAGTGAATTTAGACTCGGACAGACTCTCAATTTAAGCAATCAAACAGAGTCGTTACTTCAATATGGTCATCACAAAGCTGCCTTACTTAAAAGATTGGCTTTACCGATCCATTAATCGGGAAACGTTGCTACGTTGAATTGGCAACGTTCGGTGCTTCTCTTTAATTGAAGAGATTATCATTGACTGGGTGACAATGGATTTATTAAAAAATAAGGAAGGATAAGTATGCAGAGTTCACATCGACGCATGAAATGTAATTGCGATCACATCTCGTTGTAATTGCGATCACATCTCGTTGTAATTTCGATCACAACTCGTTGTAAATGAGATCACAACTCGTTGTAATATCTATCACATCTCGTTGTAGCCTAAATGAGATCACATCTCGTCTGAGTACTGTTCACAATAAGGGTCATCCTTCAAAAGTGGTTCCAATAATATCCGATGCATCTCTCTCTCTCTCTCTCTCTCTCTCTCTCTCTCTCTCTCTCTCTCTCTCTCCTGTTTGTGATGCCATCCTCTTTCCCCTTCAAACGTAATCCCAGCCATGAATATTTTGATGGAATTAAGCAAAAGGTCGGATATTTTACCATCTACTTGGCCCACAGTAAACAACATTTACAGTCTGGCGTTAAGAATTTCAATCTATTTTGTATAAATCAAGCTTATAATAGAACGACTGAGACTTACTATGCTGCTTTTATGCCTTTTTTATGGTTATTTAGGCTGCTGTTGATTCTTTTTATTTCTTTATTTTATTTTCACCATTTATTCCCCTTGCAACTTTAACCATTTATGGTCATTCCAGATAAATGGTTACACATTTCAATTAATAATAGAAAAAATAATAACTAGAGGGGCACCTCAGTAGAGTGCAGACCTCCGCCACGGCAGCTTATTTCTCGTTGGCGTGGATTTTCAAACACTCAAATATGAACCAAGTTTAAAGTTTGTGTGACAAGGTTGTCCAAACTTATGGCTGGTTACGTGATATGGACGTTTTGCCCGTCCGTCACTTTGACCTTTGACCTTCCAAAAATTTAATCATTTCCGGCTTTTTATATAACAGTTAATCCCTGAAAGTTTCGTTACTTTAAGATTACAATTGTGGCCGTATTGTTAATGACCGGAATTTTACCTTTTGCTTGACCTTAACGTTGGACTCGACCTTGACCTTCGACCTTAACATGTATTAATTGGTATGGATTTTCATACACTCAAATATGAACCAAGTTTGAAGTCTCAGAGACAACGATATTCAAATTTATGGCTCAGTATGTGAATTGGACATTTTGGTTTACCGTGACCTTGACCTTCCAAAATTTAATCATTTCCAGCTTTTTACATAACAGTTAATCGCTGGAAGTTTCATTACTCTACGATCAAAATTGTAGCTAGGAAGCTGTTCACAAACAAACATACACACACACACACACACACACACACACACACACACACACACACACACACACAAACAAGGGCGAAAACATAACATCCTTCCAACTTCGTGATGACGGAGGTAATAACTATTTTTGACTAAATGAAACTCATTGAGTACCTAGACAAATACTCTTTAAGAACAAAAGTTTAAACCGGTGATAAGATAACATATTTACTTCTCTGCAGAAGTAAAGTACAAAGCGCCACAGAAGAGAGATATGTAAATGGAATGTCAGAATTTATCTAGAGAAAAACAATATGTAAATGAAATGTCAGAAACATATATGGGATGTTATGAAAGAGGTGTGTGGGAGGACAGGTGGTAAGCAGCAAAAAGAAACACGGTGGTGGAATCAAACAGCTGTGAAGGAAAACAGTATGGCCAGAAGAGGATAGGAAGACGATAACAACTACCAAACAATAGAGGAATAAAGACGGACAAAGAGGGAAACAAAGAGACTGGTAGTGATTGCGAAGGGAGAAGACAGGTGAGAGTGGGATGAGGTGATGGGTGATAAAAAATAGTTCATGGAATACCTGAAGCGAGAAGAAAAGACGGAGAGGATGTAATAAAGGTAGGAATTATCAAAAATTAAAATTGAAATATCTTACTATCTTAACTGAGGAAAAAAAATTCAAGCGAAGATGGAAAGAATATTTCTACAACTATCAAATACTGACAATGGGTGTGAAGAACTGGAAAATCCTGTAGAAGGCCCAATAGTGTAGTCGAGAATGCTATAAAGAAAGGAAAAGTAAATAAAACAGCAATAAATTCAGAAATATAAACGATTAAGGCATTGGGAAACCTACAGTAGGCAATGAGCTGGTGAACCAACTATTGGACAAGTTGTGGGATGTAGAATAAATGCCAGGGGACTGGGAAGAGAGTTGGATAATCAAATTGTATAAACAAAAAGGAGACACATTAAACTATGGGAACCACAGAGGTATAAAGCTTTTGGAGACTATTCAAAATATTAAAAAAATATAAGGAAGGTTGAGAGTTAGATATACATGACCAGCTTTATGGGTTTATATAAGAAAAGAGCACAGCGGATGCTACATTTATAGGAAGATACGTCTAAGAGTAGTACTTAGAAGGAAACAGAAAAGTTTACATGTTTTGTGGATGTCGAAAAGGTACTAAAGAGGTTAGCCTATTGGTGTTTAAGAAAGAGAGGACTACGGGAGAAGTTGGTACGGTTAGTGATGATGTATGAGGGAGCAAGAGCCACCGTAAAGACAAAATATGGGGGGACCGAGGCATTCTCTGTGACACCCGGCCCCCGGGGATCGGCTCTGATTCCATTATCGTTTTTCATCATTATAGACACTTTGTCATTTGAATTAAAGAACAAAGAAGAATTATGGGAACTTGTGTTTGCGGATGATTTAGGAATTATAGTAAACACAGAAGAAGAAATGAATGAAAGATCCCAAGAAAAGGAAAACATTGACGGTGAACATTGGAAAGACAGACTCATGAAGGACACGAAGAGATAAACATTCAAGCGAATGATTGCACAGCGCTATAACAGAAAAGTGAGTTTAACTACTTGGGAGAGGAGGGTGGTACCGAGAAAGCAGTAAGACAAAGAGTGATAAAGGCATGACGGAAATGGAGGAAGGTAACCCGCATTATTTTAGACAAGAAATGCTATCAAGGCTCAAATGATAATTTATAAAACCGTTATCAACCCGTACTATTAAAGAGGCCTTAAACTTGAGCACTTAAGAGGAAAGAGGGACCTTTGGAGAAAACCGAGATGAGGATGGTGAGATTGATTGCTGGACTAGCACTACTGGAAAGTAGGGAGAGTCAAGATAAAAGAAGAATATGTGGTATATGTCATGTAAATGAGAAGCTTAGGGAAGCTCGTCTGAGATACCATGGCCCTATAATGAGAAGAGAGGAGC
>NC_090743.1:27807480-27814980 GCF_036898095.1 Palaemon carinicauda
TTCTGGTATGATGATACATAGGCGTACTTGTTTTAAATAGAGAAAAAATTGAGATACCTAACGGGTGAATCAACATGATCTGTATGGAGCGACCCAATAAGGACCCGTAAGACGCATCCATGGTGCAGTATTTCACAAAGCCAAGGCAGAATCAAAGGCGTAAAGGAATGAATGGGGTTTTATCATAAGCACCAAAGGATTTCGTGGCCTCATTCATCTGAATCTCATCTTCTTTTCCCACGAATCCTACTTCGTCAATGGGAATACGACTCCTTCCCTCTTTGGCTTTATATAGAAAAATCTTTTTCGTACTTGATATCATACTGCCTCTACTTTATCATGAAAAGAACGAAAGAATAGTGGACAGACCTTTAAAGTATAACACATGCAAAAAGTAATGATGTAATATGATTTAAAGTTCACTAAAACACATAAATTTCAATATCAAGAATATTTCAGATATATTAATTGCCATTCAAAATTAAACAAAACGGGTGTCTTTCATGTCTATCTGGATGGCATTGAAATATACATGAATTAAACTGCTTGCTTCCAAAAAAGAATGAACAGATTTACTCAGAGCTATTGAAGCTCTCCCATCTACCCCATGGAAATGACAATAAAAAAAAGACGGTTATAGCTGACGTGATCAACAGATCACCATACTCTATACCACTGAAAGATCCTATGACCTACAATACGGCTGTTAGAGCTACGAGATACTTCAGAGATTGAAATCTAAAATTTAGATAAGAAATCTACATGGATTACACGGGTAGTCCTGAATCAGGTTCGATTAAAGGTTTAAAGGCTGTTGATGAATGGCACAGGGAAGGGACCGTGAGATTGTCCTATCAAGCAGGACAATGCCCTAGAGACTGACCATATATACATATGATCAACGCCCATGCACCCTCTCCACCCAATCTAGGACCAAGGAGGGCCAGGCAATGGCTGTTGATGACTCAGCAGATAGATCTATAGGCTTCCCAAAACACCCCATCCTTAGCTCACAAGGATGATGAGGTAGCAACGACCAAAAAAAACTATCGAGTTTGAACGGGACTCGAACCCCAGTCTGGCGTTCACCAGTCAGGGACGTTACCTCATCGGCCACAAAACCACCACAATCAACGTTTCCAGCCAAGGCAAAACGTTTTATGGCACAGGGCTCGAAATCGCGTGTTACTAACGAGAATGCTTTACATGACAATAAGAACATTACAAGTCAAGCGGCTTGAAGTTTCAATCAGTACAACTAGATATTTCATTTCTCAAGACTGAAAGTTTAAACGTGCAATAACTAAATAACTGAACGTTTCAAGCGAAGACGCTAAGCCCTTTAATCCCTTAAGCAAAGTATTCTAATTGATATGACAGAATGTTTCAAGTCCCAAGACTGAATGAACACAATGCAACCGTGCTGAAGGTTTCAAGTTAAAATGTTGATTGAATTGGAGTTTTTAATTTGTGCCATATGCTCAGTCAGGTGTTGATACCAGTGGGCACTCAACGCCTAGTTGGACTGGAGAGAGAGAGAGAGAGAGAGAGAGAGAGAGAGAGAGAGAGAGAGAGAGAGAAAGAGAGAGAGAGAGAGAGAGAGAACCATGCTGCTGCAATGTGATGTAAAAGAGGTTGGACAGCAAGGCGGAAGAGAAGAAGCGGGAGCTGAAGTCCAGACTACAAAAAAGGTGGATACGTGAAAGGTCCGGAGACATCTGCAAAAACTATTAAGTTAATGCCTTCAGTGCAATGCATCCGGTATACTGACAGCCCTACAAAGTGGATAGTAGACTATATCAAATCGAACGACTGTCTGACAGCACTACAAACTGGATATGTCTATTTCGAATTGAATAGCTGTCTGACAGCACTACAAACTGGATAAAAGACTATTTCAAATCAAATGGCTCAAACTGACAGCACTACAAACTGGATAAAAGACTATTTCAAATCAAATGGCTCAAACTGACAGCACTACCAACTGGATAAAAGATTATTACAAATCGAATGGCTGTCTGACAGCACTATAAAGTGGATAAGGGACTATTTCAAATCGAATGGCTCAGTCTGACAACACTACAAAGTGGATAGAAACTATTTCAAATCGAATGGCTCAGTCTGACAACACTACCACGTGGTTAGAAAACTATTTCAAATCCAATGGCTCAGACTGGCAGCGATACAAATTGGATTAAAGACTATTTCAAATCGAATAGCTCAGTTTAACAGCACTACAAAGTGGATAGAAAACTATTTTAAATAGAATGGCTCAGTCTGACAGCACTACAAAGTGGATAGAAAACTATTTCAAATAGAATGGCTCAGTCTGACAGCACTACAAAGTGGATAGAAAACTATTTCAAATCGAATGGCTCAGTCTGACAGCACTACAAAGTGGATAGAAAACTTCAAATAGAATGGCTCAGTCTGACAGCACTACAAAGTGGATAAAAGACAATTTCAAATAGAATGGCTCAGTCTGACAGCACTACAAAGTGGATAAAAGACAATTTGAAATAGAATGCCTCAGTCTGACAGAACTACAAAGTGGATAGAAAACTATTTCAATGGAATGGCTCAGTGTGACAGCAATACAAAGTGGATAGAAAACTATTTCAATGGAATGGCTCAGTCTGACAGCACTACAAAGTGGATAGAAAACTATTTCAAATCCAATGGCTCAGTCTGACAGCACCACAAAGTGGATAGAAAACTATTTCAAATAGAATGGCTCAGTCTGATATCAATACAAAGTGGATAGAAAACTATTTCAAATCCAATGGCTCAGTCTGACAGCACCACAAAGTGGATAGAAAACTATTTCAAATCCAATGGCTCAGTCTGACATCAATACAAAGTGGATAGAAAACTATTTCAAATAGAATGGCTCAGTCTGACAGCACCACAAAGTGGATAGAAAACTATTTCAAACAAAATGGCTCAGTCTGACAGCAATACAAAGTGGATAGAAAACTATTTCAAATCCAATGGCTCAGTCTGACAGCACCACAAAGTGGATAGAAAACATATTTCAATTGAATGGCTTAGTGTGACAGCAATACAAAGTGGATAGAAAACTATTTCAATGGAATGGCTCAGTGTGACAGCAATACAAAGTGGATAGAAAACTATTTCAATGGAATGGCTCAGTCTGACAGCACTACAAAGTGGATAGAAAACTATTTCAAATCCAATGGCTCAGTCTGACAGCACTACAAAGTGGATAGAAAACTATTTCAAATAGAATGGCTCAGTCTGGCATCAATACAAAGTGGATAGAAAACTATTTCAAATCCAATGGCTCAGTCTGACAGCACCACAAAGTGGATAGAAAACTATTTCAAATAGAATGGCTCAGTCTGACATCAATACAAAGTGGATAGAAAACTATTTCGAATCCAATGGCTCAGTCTGACAGCACCACAAAGTGGATAGAAAACTATTTCAAATAGAATGGCTCAGTCTGACATCAATACAAAGTGGATAGAAAACTATTTCAAATCCAATGGCTCAGTCTGACAGCACCACAAAGTGGATAGAAAACTATTTCAAATAGAATGGCTCAGTCTGACAGCAATACAAAGTGGATAGAAAACTATTTCAATTGAATGGCTTAGTGTGACAGCAATACAAAGTGGATAGAAAACTATTTCAATGGAATGGCTCAGTCTGACAGCAATACAAAGTGGATAGAAAACTATTTCAATGGAATGGCTCAGTCTGACAGCACTAAAAAGTGGATAGAAAACTATTTCAAATCCAATGGCTCAGTCTGACAGCACTACAAAGTGGATAGAAAACTATTTCAAATAGAATGGCTCAGTCTGACAGCAATAAAAAGTGGATAGAAAACTATTTCAATGGAATGGCTCAGTCTGACAGCAATAAAAAGTGGATAGAAAACTATTTCAATGGAATAGCTCAGTGTGACAGCAATACAAAGTGGATAGAAAACTATTTCAATGGAATGGCTCAGTGTGACAGCAATACGAAGTGGATAGAAAACTATTTCAAATAGAATGGCTCAGTCTGACAGCAATAAAAAGTGGATAGAAAACTATTTCAATGGAATAGCTCAGTGTGACAGCAATACAAAGTGGATAGAAAACTATTTCAATGGAATGGCTCAGTCTGACAGCACTAAAAAGTGGATAGAAAACTATTTCAAATCCAATGGCTCAGTCTGACAGCACTACAAAGTGGATAGAAAACTATTTCAAATAGAATGGCTCAGTCTGACAGCAATAAAAAGTGGATAGAAAACTATTTCAATGGAATGGCTCAGTGTGACAGCACTACAAAGTGGATAGAAAACTATTTCAATGGAATGGCTCAGTCTGACAGCACTACAAAGTGGATAGAAAACTATTTCAAATCCAATGGCTCAGTCTGACAGCACTACAAAGTGGATAGAAAACTATTTCAAATAGAATGGCTCAGTCTGACATCAATACAAAGTGGATAGAAAACTATTTAAAATCCAATGGCTCAGTCTGACAGCACCACAAAGTGGATAGAAAACTATTTCAAATAGAATGGCTCAGTCTGACATCAATACAAAGTGGATAGAAAACTATTTCAAATCCAATGGCTCAGTCTGACAGCACCACAAAGTGGATAGAAAACTATTTCAAATAGAATGGCTCAGTCTGACAGCAATAAAAAGTGGATAGAAAACTATTTCAATGGAATGGCTCAGTGTGACAGCACTACAAAGTGGATAGAAAACTATTTCAATGGAATGGCTCAGTCTGACAGCACTACAAAGTGGATAGAAAACTATTTCAAATCCAATGGCTCAGTCTGACAGCACTACAAAGTGGATAGAAAACTATTTCAAATAGAATGGCTCAGTCTGACATCAATACAAAGTGGATAGAAAACTATTTCAAATCCAATGGCTCAGTCTGATAGCACCACAAAGTGGATAGAAAACTATTTAAAATAGAATGGCTCAGTCTGACAGCACCACAAAGTGGATAGAAAACTATTTCAAATAGAATGGCTCAGTCTGACAGCACCACAAAGTGGATAGAAAACTATTTCAAATAGAATGGCTCAGTCTGACAGCAATACAAAGTGGATAGAAAACTATTTCAAATAGAATGGCTCAGTCTGACAGCAATACAAAGTGGATAGAAAACTATTTCAAATAGAATGGCTCAGTCTGACATCAATACAAAGTGGATAGAAAACTATTTCAAATCCAATGGCTCAGTCTGACAGCACTACAAAGTGGATAGAAAACTATTTCAAATAGAATGGCTCAGTCTGACAGCAATACAAAGTGGATAGAAAACTATTTCAAATCGAATGGCTCAGTCTGACAGCACCACAAAGTTGATAGAAAACTATTTCAATTGCATGGCTTAGTGTGACAGCAATACAAAGTGGATAGAAAACTATTTCAATGGAATGGCCCAGTGTGACAGCAATACAAAGTGGATAGAAAACTATTTCAATGGAATGGCTCAGTCTGACAGCACTACAAAGTGGATAGAAAACTATTTCAAATCCAATGGCTCAGTCTGACAGCACTACAAAGTGGATAGAAAACTATTTCAAATAGAATGGCTCAGTCTGACATCAATACAAAGTGGATAGAAAACTATTTAAAATCCAATGGCTCAGTCTGACATCACCACAAAGTGGATAGAAAACTATTTCAAATCGAATGGCTCAGTCTGATATCAATACAAAGTGGATAGAAAACTATTTTAAATCCAATGGCTCAGTCTGACAGCACCACAAAGTGGATAGAAAACTATTTCAAATAGAATGGCTCAGTCTGACATCAATACAAAGTGGATAGAAAACTATTTCAAATCCAATGGCTCAGTCTGACAGCACCACAAAGTGGATAGAAAACTATTTCAAATAGAATGGCTCAGTCTGACAGCAATACAAAGTGGATAGAAAACTATTTCAATGGAATGGCTCAGTCTGACAGCACTAAAAAGTGGATAGAAAACTATTTCAAATCCAATGGCTCAGTCTGACAGCACTACAAAGTGGATAGAAAACTATTTCAAATAGAATGGCTCAGTCTGACAGCAATAAAAAGTGGATAGAAAACTATTTCAATGGAATGGCTCAGTGTGACAGCACTACAAAGTGGATAGAAAACTATTTCAATGGAATGGCTCAGTCTGACAGCACTACAAAGTGGATAGAAAACTATTTCAAATCCAATGGCTCAGTCTGACAGCACTACAAAGTGGATAGAAAACTATTTCAAATAGAATGGCTCAGTCTGACATCAATACAAAGTGGATAGAAAACTATTTAAAATCCAATGGCTCAGTCTGACAGCACCACAAAGTGGATAGAAAACTATTTCAAATAGAATGGCTCAGTCTGACATCAATACAAAGTGGATAGAAAACTATTTCAAATCCAATGGCTCAGTCTGACAGCACCACAAAGTGGATAGAAAACTATTTCAAATAGAATGGCTCAGTCTGACAGCAATAAAAAGTGGATAGAAAACTATTTCAATGGAATGGCTCAGTGTGACAGCACTACAAAGTGGATAGAAAACTATTTCAATGGAATGGCTCAGTCTGACAGCACTACAAAGTGGATAGAAAACTATTTCAAATCCAATGGCTCAGTCTGACAGCACTACAAAGTGGATAGAAAACTATTTCAAATAGAATGGCTCAGTCTGACATCAATACAAAGTGGATAGAAAACTATTTCAAATCCAATGGCTCAGTCTGATAGCACCACAAAGTGGATAGAAAACTATTTAAAATAGAATGGCTCAGTCTGACAGCACCACAAAGTGGATAGAAAACTATTTCAAATAGAATGGCTCAGTCTGACAGCACCACAAAGTGGATAGAAAACTATTTCAAATAGAATGGCTCAGTCTGACAGCAATACAAAGTGGATAGAAAACTATTTCAAATAGAATGGCTCAGTCTGACAGCAATACAAAGTGGATAGAAAACTATTTCAAATAGAATGGCTCAGTCTGACATCAATACAAAGTGGATAGAAAACTATTTCAAATCCAATGGCTCAGTCTGACAGCACTACAAAGTGGATAGAAAACTATTTCAAATAGAATGGCTCAGTCTGACATCAATACAAAGTGGATAGAAAACTATTTCAAATCCAATGGCTCAGTCTGACAGCACTACAAAGTGGATAGAAAACTATTTCAAATAGAATGGCTCAGTCTGACAGCAATACAAAGTGGATAGAAAACTATTTCAAATCGAATGGCTCAGTCTGACAGCACCACAAAGTTGATAGAAAACTATTTCAATTGCATGGCTTAGTGTGACAGCAATACAAAGTGGATAGAAAACTATTTCAATGGAATGGCCCAGTGTGACAGCAATACAAAGTGGATAGAAAACTATTTCAATGGAATGGCTCAGTCTGACAGCACTACAAAGTGGATAGAAAACTATTTCAAATCCAATGGCTCAGTCTGACAGCACTACAAAGTGGATAGAAAACTATTTCAAATAGAATGGCTCAGTC
>NC_090743.1:27819980-27829980 GCF_036898095.1 Palaemon carinicauda
ATGAATCGCTCAAAATCGTTCTTCCCTTTGTAACTTTCATGAGATTCTCTGTCACTTATCCCCCTTTGGTCTTTCTACCTTTCACCAAAGACTTGGAATATCTTATTAGGCTTAAGGACGCCTAGCTGAGTCATAAGAGGAATTATATGGAGATGATTTTAACTTTTCGTGATTGGTGGGATTAAACTAAAGAACTGGGTAGTGGAGAATCTAACATACTTTTATCACTTGCCTTAATGAAATGTGCTATGATGAAATAACATTTCACAGACACACACAAAAACACATATAATATATGTATATATATATATTTATATATATATATATATATATAATACACACACACATATATATATATATATATATATATTTCAAGAACCTTTCATCCTAAAATAAATCAAGTTAATTAACACAAGTATAAAGAATTATATCCAAAGCAACATTATGAGAATAATATAGCACTTTCTAACAAGTTGCAGCTTCTAACAAAGAAATCAAGAAGTTGCTGATATAATCAAATTTCCAGTTAATTTACTAATAGAGCATCTAAAGTATTTAAATGATTTATGAACTGTTATAAAGTTTACCATCCTAAGCTAACATTTCATAAAATAAGTTTCTCATGTCTATCATCTTACGCTTCGCTATTAGAAAGTTACAAATATTATTACAATTATTACTATTTTCATTAGCATCATTATTATTGTTATCATCCCCATTAGCGTATCAAAAGAAGCAAACATACTTTATTACAATGTAATTACGACGTACTAATGAACTGTTCTCTTCTAAACTTTCTCATAAAACCAAGACTTTTGATATGTTTAACTAGTCTCTGCAACTTCTCTTCTCTAATACCATACATCATTGCACGCACTCATGATCAACCATTCTACTAGATAGGTGTATTTGCATTTCCCATTTCTCCCTCCTATTCCCTCTCGAGTTCCTATCCAACTACTTATTACCAACCTCCTTTCATTCAATGAATTAGTCTCCCATAGGTTGATAATTATTGTTCATTGACAATCTTATATTCAATTATATTTCATTACTCATAATTCAAAATCTCGCTTCCTTTGTTGCAATGAGCTTTTGCTACCTACCCCATCAGCTTCGGGTTTTGACGTGATTATATTACCCCGGGGTTAAAATCCCCACCAAGTTCATCAGGGTAAGCCAGATATCCTAGCCAAGCCTTTAATTAATCAAGGGTCTCCCCATCATGAAAAACGACACGACCACTTGCCAACAAAGTTTCAAGATTACGGTGTTGCCAGGGGAAGGACTTGGTAGTTGCTGTTGGTTTATAACCTTGAAGTAAAATTATTCATCATTCATAAGTTTCCTCTGCATATGGATGGCTGGTTCTAATGAAATTTCTTAGCCTTTTCACCCTGGATTACTTTTAGTTATTGTACGCAAAAATTGAGGAATACCGAAGATATTTAAATTAAGAGATGGAATGTGTGTGATTTTTATTCTTATTACTTGCGAAAATTGGAGGAAAACCCGTAGATGTTTGAATTAAGTAATTGAATGTGTGTTATACTTATTTTTATTACTTGGGAAAATTGGGGAATACCATAATGTTAAAATTAAGAGATTGAATGTGTGTAATTTTTACTCTTATTACTTGCAAAAATTGGGGAATACCGTAAATGTTGAAATTAAGTAGTTGAATGTGAGTCCGAATTTTATTCTATCATATTTTCAATCCGTTCAATTAAATTTAGTATTCGCAGAGATTTTAGAAAGATTATCTTTCGTTCTCCGCCATAAAACATTCATTATTCATTCGAGGAAATGCAAGATTAGACAGATCAATCAACAAGTTAAACACAACAATAAATAATATGATAAATCTTGCTTAAACTCCGGCGAAATATTGAAAATACTCATATACTTATAGGGAAAGAGAGAAGAAAGCGGCATACCTAATACACACAATCTCAATAAATGACTTTTCCTAATCACCAGACCACAAAACAGTCATGCAAAAGTCTGTATACAAGGAGAGAGCGTAACTCTAAAAATCTAAATGTTGCATATTCGCAAGATACAAGGGATGAGATAATTCGTACAGAAAAACAGAACTTCCTTTAAGGAATATTTTCTATCCTATTTCAGAAAATAAGTACTATACACCATAATACTTTAGCTTCTTGTGTAAACCCTGAGCAAAATCTCAGCCAAGAGCAATGAAAGAAAATGTGTCTGTATTTTAGTCTAGAAGTGCAAAAGCTGCATGATCAAACACTGAGCTTCATCAAATTTGGGTCTTCCAGAAAACGTAAAATTCTTCTACAAATAGAGTATCAAGGCATTCAAGGGCATTAAAAGTACGTCCATATTAATTCTCTCCTGCATCAAATGAGTTAGGGAAATGAGTTTTGTCCTGTGGAGTGGTTAGACATCCCCCCCCCAAAAAAAATGCGATAAAACTATATCAATTTAAAGCATAACTATAAAAGAAAGTACTCAATTTACCCGAAAAATGAAGAACTAAGCAAAACACATATAGAAAAACTTTGACTTACAGCATAAATAGTGTCTTCGCTGAGTATTATTATTATTATTATTATTATTATTATTATTATTATTATTATTATTATTATTATTATTAGCTAAGCTACAACCCTAGTTAGAAAATCAAGATACTATAAGCCCAATTGCTCCAACGGGGAAAAATAGCCCAGTGAGGAAAGAAAATAAGGCAATAAATAAACGATACGAGAAATGATTAACAATTAATAAAATATTTTAAAAATCACATGAAACCGGCGGTCGGTGGATCCGGATTTATTTAGGAAGTGATAATCCTTTCAAATACCGCTTTCGGATTGTAGTAAGGGAGGTTAATGTGATTTGACGTAAGTAATGACTGAAACAGATCCTTTTCAGCACACGACCAGGAGTAGAATCAAGGCCGTCTCGAAATTCGAGACGGACTTGGTAGAATGGCCGTCTTGATCTGAGAAGAAGGGTAGCCTAAGGCTTCTTAGCGCTTTCTGGGAAAACATGTGAGGCCAGGGTCGCGCACGTGGAGAGAGAGGGGGATTAGGGGATTAGGCCTGTTGGAGGGGGGGGGGGGGGGGGATTCCTGTTCGTGGGGGACTAGCTAGCCCTTGGAGCTAGCCCAGCCCCAAGTTCTCCTAAACAGTGGTCCATGGTAAGTCCGTGTCGGCACCAAGATCCTTTTCAGCACAGAGAAACAACCTCTTGAGCTTAAGTCTACTTGTACAATTCTAATGTCGTTTAGTTACTGGGTAAATTAGATTGTGGTAGCTAAGTGGTATCGTCTGAAGTTCACAATGTGGTTGTCGTAGGTTCAAGGTCAACTCAAAGCTTTTAATACAACGTTGTTACTTATGTTGATGATAATTTATATTTGTCTATTATCACTTCTCATACATAAATTGTTAATTTCCCTCTTTCATTTCCTCACTGGGCAACTTTCTCTGTTGGAGCACTTGGGCTTGTAGCATCCCGCTTTTCCAGCTAGGGTTGTAGCTTGGCCAGTAGTAATAATAATAATAATAATTGTTTAATCCACCATATCATGATATTTTATGAATATAAAAATATGTCTTCTTGAAAGCCTTAATATCATCAGCCCTTCGGATGTCTAATGGAATCTTATACAATCTTGGAAGACGTCAATGGCAATACGACATTACTCTGTGACATCTGGCTGAAGGAATTGGGGACCGAGTAGATATTCCTATGGAGCAATAAGCAACTATGGCCTCGTTTCCCAGGGTCAGACCATGAGTGGATAAAGGGAAAAATTGCTGATCATTTGAGTATATGATCGGTCTCATAAACAAGAACTCAATGACCTGTCCCCTGCCTCTGCTGCTTACTAGTTGCATTTTAATACTTCTAAACCTTTTTATGCTGGAAACTTTTTTCTTCGGGTCGTAGTGATGACACCACTAACTAACTTTGACAAAAAACCCATGCAATTTCTCATTTTACAAATTAGAAAAATAACCGTCTTAGAGCTAGAGCTGTGATGCCTATATTGTCAAACATATTTCACCTCATGAGTTCCGTTTGTCCATTAAACTTGCGTTACAACACCGTTAATTTATGAATCCTATTTCAATTTTTTAAGAATTGTTTTTGTAATATCAGATAATATTCTTCTTTACCTAAAATAATAAGACAGAGCCAGGTAAACATGTCTTTCTTTCATCAAGGAAAGTCAAATTCTAAGGAAGGAAAGAAGAAAGTGAAAGCTGAAAGCGATCGTCTTATAGCAACACATTATTTCAGCCATAGAAATGGTAAACAAACATCTTGTTTGCTATACCAAAAGCCTATCCTAAATACAAATAGGATTTTACAATCCGACGAACACAGTTATCCTCAAGAATCCCTTTACCCAGAGAGCAACGTTAATGCGATCTTCGTTCGTTCGTTCGTTGCAGCCACAAAGCGATTTTCGCTTCTTCGTCTCATTACTCTGATTGCATTTAGAAATATGAAATATAATTGTGATACCAATATCTATCTGTATTTGGATTCTATTCGCCTTATTCTATAGAGAGGAATCCTGTATATTTGGTCTCAATAGTTCCGTTTCTGACAACTCTCACAAATCAAGTATACAGTACTTGAATCACTTCCATAATTATAATGAGCTTGCACACAGCAAATATCTTTGGATCACATTGCACTCCTGGATTTAATATAGTTTCTCAGCAAATTGAAATGAAAAGTTTCTTAAAATTTAGTGAACATCTGAAAATTATTCAAGGGTTATAATTCTTCATTTGGTTTTCATATAAACATGTTGGCAGACTGTATCAAGTCCGTTCCATATACCGAGTTTTAATTTATTCATAAACAAATATTATGGAAACTTAATTCATTTGAAATTTCAAACAGCAACTCAATCCGATTAGAAAGACTAAGTATGACAAAGAGAAATACTTAGAAGAGGATTTGAAGAGAATGACATTTTTGCCGTTAGAAGAAATGGTCACCTGCCCTCTAAAGAGAAATTAGGCTTTGATGGACTACAGTATTAAATACATAGAGGACTGAATTGCCATCATCAAAATACAATGAGGACTGAATCGTCCTCATCATCATAAATGTGTTTACATAATTTCTCAGTTAAATACATTAAGTTTCCTTTCAAAACGTATCCCCTTTATTCATACATCTGGTGCACCTACTAAAATTATGAAGAATCAAGGTTCGGCCATTTATGAGTTTACAGAGATTTTCAAGTGTGGGATATTTTTTCTTTTAATCTTTATTATACTCAAGTATTATTATAAGTAAACCGATGTAAAATGTATGACTTCATAAGCCATGCTGGTATTTTAGTGTATATTTCCGATATTATTAATGAAGATGATAATAGGCATTTCGATTTATAATTACCACCAATCAAAATGTCACACTACCAATCAAAATATAATTTACTTTTGGGAAAGATTTATTCTCATGTAGGAGAATGATTTCAATATTTCCCTTCTTTGATGTGCCAACAAATAACTGATCCAATAATTGAAGATTTTCTTTAAAGTAATTGTCTCTAAAAATAGTTTAACATGACTAAGAGTTAGTTATCTGGGGTGGCTCCAGATCAGATCATCAAATTAATCACTGTCTCCTTCATACTTTAACACCTGAACCATGAATGAACTCCCTGTACAGAAAACTTCAACAGCATTGGTCACTTCATACACCTTCAGAAATCTCATCAACAGTGTATCGAAACTCCTACAGAGTCTTGATGTTCGTGGCTAAAACATCATAAAATTCAGTGACCCCCTCATTTCACATTCAATAGTTATGATGAATGATCTTATACAGCACTGTTATGGAGAGTTTTTTTCTCTTGTTTGAAAAATCAAATTATTTACATGAAAAGTCACAATGAAAAAAAAAAAAAAAAAAAATGATTTGTGGTTGTGGACATTACTGAAACAGGGTACCAAAATTAATATTTCTTTACTAAACTCATTCATTAAATTAGATTAAAAATAATAGGGTCGCTTAATAATGCAAAATGCTCTAATTAAATCAAATATTGATGATTACTGTCGTAATTATAAATACTGTTATTACTACAATTACCGAAATTTTATTTTTTTTTTTTTTTTGCCAATGTTCTTCATCCTTTCTTCCTGTTAAAATGCGTAATTAAAAGACTCTAATTACAAGACTATAAAGTATCAAATACCATTAATTTTAGCGCATTCATCTTATAAATTTAATCACAAAAGCAGTCTCTTCATACTTCTCCTCCATCTTAATGGAAAAAAATCTTTCTTAGCGAAATTGGCATATAACCTGATTAGCCCACTCCTAATTAGCAGCCAACATGTCCTTAATTAGGTCATGCCTGCGCCCGCTAATACCTGCTGACAGCCCTCTTGCGATTAAGATGAGATTACCTGACTTCAAGATGAGGAATTCTGGTTGAAGGTCTTCATTAACTGACATGCATTTGGCCAAAGGCGGTCACGGACATCGGGCGCTACGGACGTTGGTAAATGTCGGGTACTACGGACGTTGACAAATGCCCAGAGCTACGGACGTTGGCAAATATCAGGTGCTATAGACGTTTTCAAACGACGGATACTACAGACGTTGGCAAACGGCAGGTGCTACGGACATAGGTAAACATCGTGTGCTACGGATGTTGGCAATCTCGGGTGTTACGGACATTGATAAAAGTTGGGTGCTACAGACGTTGGCAAATGTCGGGTGCTACGGACGTTGGCAAATGTCGGGTGCTACGGACGTTAGCAAATGTCGGTACTACGGACGTAGACAAATGTCGAGTGCTATGGACGTTTTCAAACGACGGATACTACAGACGTTGGCAAACGGCAGGTGCTACGGACATTGGTAAACATCGTGTGCTACGGATGTTGGCAATGTCGGGTGTTACGGGCATTGATAAATGTCGGGTGCTAAGGACGTTGGCAAATGTCGGGTGCTACGGACGTTGGCAAATGTCGGGTACTACGGACGTTGACAAATGTCGAGTGCTATGGACGTTTTCAAACGACGGATACTAAAGACGTTGGCAAACGCCAGGTGCTATGGACATTGGTAAACATCGTGTGCTACGGATGTTGGCAATCTCGGGTGTTACGGACATTGATAAAAGTTGGGTGCTACGGACGTTGGCAAATGTCGGGTGCTACGGACGTTGGCAAATGTCGGGTGCTACGGACGTTAGCAAATGTCGGTACTACAGACGTAGACAAATGTCGAGTGCTATGGACGTTTTCAAACGACGGATACTACAGACGTTGGCAAACGGCAGGTGCTACGGACATTGGTAAACATCGTGTGCTATGGATGTTGGCAATGACGGGTGTTACGGACATTGATAAATGTCGGGTGCTAAGGACGTTGGCAAATGTCGGGTGCTACGGACGTTGGCAAATGTCGGGTACTACGGACGTTGACAAATGTCGAGTGCTATGGACGTTTTCAAACGACGGATACTACAGACGTTGGCAAACGGCAGGTGCTACGGACATTGGTAAACATCGTGTGCTACGGATGTTGGCAATCTCGGGTGTTACGGACATTGATAAAAGTTGGGTGCTACGGACGTTGGCAAATGTCGGGTGCTACGGACGTTGGCAAATGTCGGGTGCTACGGACGTTAGCAAATGTCGGTACTACGGACGTAGACAAATGTCGAGTGCTATGGACGTTTTCAAACGACGGATACTACAGACGTTGGCAAACGGCAGGTGCTACGGACATTGGTAAACATCGTGTGCTACGGATGTTGGCAATCTCGGGTGTTACGGACATTGATAAATGTCGGGTGCTAAGGACGTTGGCAAATGTCGGGTGCTACGGACGTTGGCAAATGTCGGGTACTACGGACGTTGACAAATGTCGAGTGCTATGGACGTTTTCAAACGACGGATACTAAAGACGTTGGCAAACGGCAGGTGTTACGGACGTTGGTAAACATCGGGTGCTACGGATGTTGGCAAAGGTCGGGTGCTACGGACGTTGGCAAATGTCGGGTGCTATGGACGTTGGCAAAGGTCGGGTGCTACGGGCGTTGGCAAATGTAGGGTACTACTGACGTTGACAAATGTCGAGTGCTACAGACGTTTTCAAACGACGGATACTACAGACGTTGGCAAACGGCAGGTGCTACGAACGTTGGTAAACATCGGGTGCTACGGACGTTGGCAAAGGTCGGGTACTACGGACGTTAGCAAATGTCGGGTGCTACGGACGTTGGCAAAGGTCGGGTACTACGGACGTTGACAAATGTCGGGTGCTACGGACGTTGGTAAATGTCGGGTGCTACGGACATTGGCAAATATCAGATGCTTACGGACGTTGTCAAATGTCGGGTGCTATGGACGTTGGCAAATGACAGGTACTACAGACGTTGTCAAATGTCAAGTGCTATGGACGTTGCCAAATATCGGGTGCTACGGAAGTTGTTAAATGCCGGGTGCAACGGACGTTGGGAAAAGACGGATGCTAATAATGAAAATAATGAAACATAATTAAAGATATTTGGATGATTTTCTAGTTGTTTTTTTATATATCATTACGTTATACTATAACTTATAGGTTATATACTTTAGGTTATTAGCAATAAGACATTTTTTCATAACGATTACTGAGTTGAGAAATATATTGCCAATAGCACCCAAAAAAGGTACTTGTAGTGCTTTACCAAGTCAGCCAAGTGCAAAAACAAAAGCAAAGCTTTTCTCAGGTAAAACATAGGAGGAAATGTAAGGGCTGTTTAGGTTAACAACAAATTAAATTATCCGTATCGCAGTTCACATGTTAGCCAACTACTTTATCTGCGTCTGATGGACTACCCTCTCTAATCAACCCACCCACGCCCTGTTAATACATAAAGAGGTTTAAACCTTAATGAGGTTCCTTTGAACCGCCTTCATAGAGAACGGATCAGATTAACAATAATCCTCATGTTCCTAATCATAATGGACTTCCGCAAAGCCAATTTACCATAATACCTTTGTTTCCATTTTCCAAGATGACACTGATATGAATCTAATTCTCTTTTTATTTTTCTTCCAGTGGGTGGCTTTCTTCGGGCTCGGAGCGGTGAGTGCCGCTGTCATGTCTTCCGCTGATTCTTCCGTACTATCGGCTTCGTCCATGTTCGCGAACAACGTCTATAGGAATGTCTTCAGGCAAAAGGTAAAGTGGAGGTTGCATAAATAATAATAATAATAATAATAATAATAATAAATAAATAAATAAATAAATATGTTCTAATAAAGTGAGCAAAAGGAAATGATAACGTCTACTTTTAATGTTTCCAGTAATTGCGGGAGTTAACTGGGAATTATATTTCCATTCACTCTCCTTCGTCTCTCCAAATTAGAACTCCAATTGGCATAAATCTCTTAACCTTCCCACGGGTCCTTGTTCCACTTCATACATATCCACCTCCTCATTAGCCAACTGCTCCTCTTACGTCAGGCGTCCAAAAGAAAAAGAAAAAAAAAATATATATCTGACACGGGGCGGAGAGATCTGGGTCCTCTTTTTATGGCGTCTGAAGGCGACATCTCCTTCCATCTCCGACCGAGATCTAAAAAATTTATAACCTCCCCATCCCCAATCCAATTCACGCCCATGGCCCACATCTCAGAACGTTTGGGAGTCACAACCCGTGCAAATTCTCTTCAAATTTCTTGAGGGTGTTCATATCTTCTCCAGGCATGCTTCTTTGTAGTTTATTTTCCCGCTCCCAATGTTTGATGAAAATTAATGAATGATATCATGGCAAAGATTATCATTTGTCACTTTGAGCTTTACGATACATTAAAGAATAAGAGGCTAAAAATGATGTGGATGTTAACATGAAAAGGCTGCTAGTTCTGAAGAATTAATCCCATGACAGATTAAGGTATACAATAGTGTTGTCTGGATTGTCTGAATGTTAAATAGGGCTCGAACTGAAATTGTTAAGTTCGGAAAAGCTTGTGCAGTTGACAGAAAA
>NC_090743.1:27832480-27839980 GCF_036898095.1 Palaemon carinicauda
GAATGTAGAGCTAGGGTTGGTGAATCCCTTAATAGAGATTTAGCTAGAATTAGTGCATGGTGCAAATTATGGGGTATGAAGTTGAATCCTAACAAAACTCAAAGTATGATTGTAAGTAGGTCAAGGACGGTGGCTCCTCAACATCCGGATCTCAGTATTGATAATGTTTCTTTAAATATGTATGACTCTTTCAAAATTTTAGGTGTGATTCTCGACGGTAAATTTACTTTTGAAAAACATATAAGGTCTGTGCCTTCTTCAATTGCACAAAAAATAGGCTTATTGAGAAAGTCTTTCAAGATTTTCGGTGATCAATCTATTCTGAAGAAGTGTTTTAATTCTTTCATTCTACCTTGTTTTGAGTATTGTTCTCCTGTCTGGTGTTCAGCTGCTGATTCTCATCTTAATTTGTTGGACAGAAACTTACGGTCTATTAAATTTCTTATTCCTGATCTAGATATTAATCTCTGGAAACCGTCGTTCAATTAGTTCATTATGCATGTTGCATAAGATTTTTCATAACTCTGACCATCCTTTACAGTCAGATCTCCCTGGACAATTCTATCCTGTTCGTAATACTAGACAGGCAGTTAATTCTAATAGCCAGGCCTTCTCCATCACGAGGCTCAATACTACGCAGTACTCTAGAAGTTTTATTCCAGCTGTTACCAAGTTGTGGAATGATCTTCCTAATCGGGTTGTTGAATCAGTAGAACTTCAAAAGTTCAAAGTTGGAGCAAATGCTTTTTTGTTGACCAGGCGGACATGAGTCTTTTTATAGTTTATTTATGACATATTTGTTTTTGATGTTGTTAATAGTTTATATATGACATGTCTGTTTTGACGTTGTTACTTATTTTAGAATGATTTATTGTTAATTTGTTCTCTTCATTTATTTATTTCCTTATTTCCTTTCCTCAATGGGCTATTTTTCCCTGTTGGAGACCCTGGGCTTATAGCATCTTGCTTTTCCAACTAGGGTGGTAGCTTGGATAGTAATAATAATAATAATAATAATAATTGCCCAAACTAAAGTGTTGTAGTGAGGAAAGGGGGATCGTGTCCGTGCGGAGCCATGACTCTAAATATTTAGCCGTCTTTTTGACGTATCACGTACTCTATTAATAATAATAATAATAATAATAATAATAATAATAATAATAATAATAATAATAATAATAATAAAACCTCTAATGAATTACTACTGATTTCAGGCAAGCGACAGGGAGCTTATCTGGGTCATGAGGATTGGAATCGTTGTTGTGGCCGTTGTAGCTACGCTCATTTCCATCACAGGAAAATCAATCTACGCATTATTGTAAGTTGTTGTTCAGTGTTGTGAAATTGCAAAGACTGTATGTAAAAAGTGCATAAGAAAGGATTGGAGTTGTGGAAATGATATTGTATATAAAAACTTCAAATTACAATTAACCAATACAAGAATGCTGTAATGCGATCAATTAAAGTACGTGTTGTGAAAAAGAAAATCTGTAAGTGCGCTTGAAACCTTTAAATGAACAATAGGTGTCATGAAATAAAATATATATATATATTTATATATATATACATATATATACACACACACACATATATATATATATATATATATATATATATATATATATACGCAGTATATATATATATATATATATATATATATATATATATATATATATATATATATATATAAACACACGTGCGTCTATGTATGTATACAAACAGTTATACACAACCAAATTAATATAATTAGCGCTTATATATTTCGTCAACCAGCAAAGTTATATATAATATCGCCAACTCTTTCACTTCGAATGACAATCAACTATCAATACTCTCAGGAATGAAATTCAATAATTATAAGTATACAATTAATCAAAACATTTCATGCACGATTTGAAACAATTATCAACATTACTTTAATCATTTATTCATTTCCAGTTACTTATGCGGTGACTTCGTGTACGTGATGCTGTTCCCGCAGTTGACGATGGCTGTGCATTTCCCAGACTACGTCAACACCTACGGATCAATCGTCGGTTACTTTCTTGGTTTTCTGTTCAGAATTTTAGGTAAGATTCTAAGTTTTCAGTTCAAAACTTCTGGCAAGATTCTTGGTCTTATATTCAGAGTTTTAGGTAAGACTCTTGGACTTTTGTTCGGAATAAAGGTAATTTTCTTAAGTCTTTTGTTCAGAAATTAAGGGGAAATTCTTGGTTTTATGCTCTGAATTTTAGGTAAGATTCTTGGATTGCTGTTCAGAATTTTAGGAAAGATTCTTGATTTCTATCCAGAATTTTAGGTAAGATTCTTGGTTAGCTGTTCAGAATTTTAGGAAAGATTCTTGATTTCTATCCAGAATTTTAGGTAAGATTCTTGGTTAGCTGTTCAGAATTTTAGGAAAGATTCTTGGTTAGCTGTTCAGAATTTTAGGTCAGATTCTTGATTTGCTGTTCAGAATTTTGGGTAATTTTCTTGGTCTTTTGCTCAAAATTTTAAGGTAAGATTCTTGGTTTTATTGCTCTGAATTTTAGGAAAGATTCCTGGTTTACTGTTCAGAATTTTAGATAAGATTCTTGATATTCTGTTCAAAATTTTAGGTAAGATTCTGTGTTTTCTGTTCAGAATTTTAGGTAACATTCTTGGTTTCTGTTCAGAATTTTAGGCAAGATTCTTAGTTTTCTATTCAGAATTTTAGGTGACATTTTCGGTTTTTTGTTCAAAATTTTAGATATGATTCTTGGTTTCTGTTCAGAATTTTAGGTAAGATTCTTGGTTTTCTGTTCTGAATTTTAGGTTTCTGCTCAGAATTTTGGGTAAGATCAGAACTTTAGATAAGATTCTTGGCTTTCTTTTCTGAATTTTAGGTAAGATTCTTGGTGTTCTGCTCTGAATTTTAGGTAAGATTGTTGGTTTTCTGTTCAGAATTTTAGGTAAAAATCTTGGTTTTTTTTGTTCAGAATTTTAGGCAAGTGAAAAGAATAGTGTGCTCCGTTACGGCTTGTAAGTCGCCCACTCCTTAACCGCTTAAGTTTCGATTTCAAATAATAAATTTCCTAATGACTTATAGGTGGCATACTTGATTGTTACTGGTGAGTCACACAAATATAAATTGTAAGCAGCATTTTTGCTTGTTACTTGACAGCTGCTTCTTTTGGAACTGCGTGTAAATAGTACTAGCATTAGTAGAAACGTGTAAATACTACTAGCATAGCTAGAAACTAAGAATGTTAATGCAAGAGTTATTCCTAACTCAAGTTCGGAGAAAGCGTAGTCAAACAAAAACAAATTCTAATAAAGCGTTGAGCTATTATTATAATCATTATTATTAATATTATAAGCTAGGCTATAGCCCCAGTTGGAAAACCATGATACCATAGCCCCGGGGCTCCAAGAGGGAAAATAGCTCAGTGAGGAAAGGAAATAAGGAGCCAAATAGAATAGTGCCCGAGTGTACCATCAAGCAGAACTCTAACCCAAGACGGTGCAAAACCATGGTACAGAGGCTATGACACTACACAAGACTAGAGAGAACAATGGTTTAATTTTGAAGTGTCTTTTCTATACAGGAGCTGCTTACCATAGATAGTCTCTTCTATCCTATTTAATCAATATAAAATTAATCCTATTAAATATACAGTATATTAGAACCAAGAAAAGGTGCTTAAAAAATTTATCACTTACAAATGGATCACGATAACCTTGACCTTCAGATGCAATTAAGGACAACAAATCGCTATAATAAAAAGCCGTCAACGACACTAATTGGCTTTTACCCTCCTAAGCCTCTTTTTGAAGTTAAGCTGAACTACCCGAGAAGCTTTAAAGTGATTGGGAGCTTACTGAACTTTTGACAAACGAAAAAGAAAAGAATGAAACTGATATGAAATTACTGGCAAGCGGTGTCAAGCGCTGCGTTAAAAGATATCAAAAGAGGTTTTAGATCTGTGAAGAAGGTTGTGTTTCTTGGCTGTGTTATTGTGGGCGGGATGTTGCAACAACCCCCCCCCCCTCCCCCTTGATCACACTAAACAGACAATTGTCTCCGCAAAACAAACTTTCCCCTTACGTTATCAGCAGCGGGATTCTTGGACAAAAAGGACATAAAAACAAAACATAACCTTAAAACTATATAAATAAATAAATAAAAATAAAACAAAAATTAATCCTCCACATTATGGCAACGATATTATTGCTGTATTTAAAGCGCACCAGAAAATATCACAACATAATGGAACTTTCAATAAACCTGAGACGTCTGATGTAAGGTACAATAGCTATTGATGAGACTGAAAAGGCAGATAAGAAAAAAAAAAAGAAAAAAAAGTGAATTTTCAATTATCTAATGTATGCTTCATTAATTGATAAGTATCTAATCCACGACATAATGAAAGTTATAATAACCCTGAGACGTCTGATGTAAGGTACAATACCTACTGACAAGACTGGAAAGCCAGATGAAAAAAAAAGGTGGGCCTATTAATTATCAATTACCTAATGTATACTTCTTTAATTCACAAGTACCTAACGTAGCCTACAGCTAGTTAATTCTTCTAAATAAACTATCTATATATTTCATCTCAACAAAAGAGCTTACTTAATCAGTATATCTACTGTCCTAAAGCATCAAGGTATAAAACTTAAAATAATTTAAAACAAAATCACGGTATTCAAATACTTTGCAAAGCTTCTCCAATAAACTGCTATCGGATAGATAAGAGAACCGATATGCAAATGAGATTAATCTTTCCATCCTACACTCACTTTCATTCGGAGTCTCTGGATACGTTCTAAAAGGAGCTGTGTGCTAAATAAAATGAAATTTAAATAGTTGCCAATTTCCTTTTTTTTTTTTTTGCAGCTTTTAATTTCTTTCACCTATTAATTTTAGTCGATTGTTCTTAGTTTTTTTTTTTATTATTGTAACATTAGCAAGAAAAAAAAACTTTTTTTTTTAATTGGACATTCTCCTTAAAAATATACTGTTCACGGCTGTATTTCAGTAAAATACAGACGACCGTAAATTTTACCTCACTTTGTTATCTTTTACGAGTTGGTGACAGTAATATCACTCCATTATGTCAATATATCCGTTTTTAAAACGGCAAAAAACCTGAAGAAAAAATGTTGCCAGGCATTTACCGTTTTTAATAAGTGAAGAGAGTAAGGAAGGCTGGCTCAAGAATTGAAGAGACAGTGGAAGATGGAAATGGAAGGTTGTTAAAAGGAGAGGAGGCAAGGAAAAAATTGGACGGAATCTTTTGAAAGTTTACTGAATGTTGAGGATAATAGGGAGGCAGATATAATTGCTGTTGCAGGTGTTGAGGTGCCAGTGATGGGAGATGAGAATGAGAGAGAGATTACAATAGATGAAGTGAGGAGAGCACTAGATGAAACGAGAGTAGGAAAAGCGTCTGGTATGGATGGTGTGAGAGCCGAAATGTTGAAGGAAGGGGGTGTGACTGTACTTGAATGGTTGGTGAGATTGTTTAATATGTGTTTTGTGTTGTCAATGGTACCAGTAGATTGGGTTTGTGCATGTATTGTACCACTATATAAGGGTAAGGGAGATGTGCATGAGCGTTGTAATTCAAGAGGTATTAGTTTGTTAAGCGTAGTTGGAAAAGTGTATGGTAGAGTAATGATTAATAGGATCAAGGATAAAACAGAGAATGCAATCTTAGAAGTACAGGGTGGTTTTAGAAGAGGTAGGGGTTGTATGAATCAGATTTTTACAGTTAGGCAGATATGCGAGAAATATTTAGCAAAAGGTAAGGTGTATGTTGCGTTTATGGATCTGGAGAAAGCGTATGATAGAGTTGATAGGGAAGCAATGTGGAATGTGATGAGGTTATATGGAGTTGGTGGAAGGTTGTTGCAAGCAGTGAAAAGTTTCTACAAAGGTAGTAAAGCATGTGTTAGAATAGGAAATGAAGTGAGTGATTGGTTTCCGGTGAGAGTGGGGCTGAGACACGGATGTGTGATGTCGCCGTGGTTGTTTAACTTGTATGTTGATGGAGTGGTGAGAGAGGTGAATGCTCGAGTGCTTGGACGAGGATTAAAACTGGTAGACAAGAATGACCATGAATGGGAGGTAAATCAGTTGTTGTTTGCGGATGATACTGTGCTGGTTGCAGACACAGAAGAGAAGCTTGGCCGATTAGTGACAGAATTTGGAAGAGTGTGTGAGAGAAGGAAGTTGAGAGTTAATGTGGGTAAGAGTAAGGTTATGAGATGTACGAGAAGGGAAGGTGGTGCAAGGTTGAAAGTCATGTTGAATGGAGAGTTACTTGAGGAGGTGGATCAGTTTAAGTACTTGGGGTCTGTTGTTGCAGCAAATGGTGGAGAGGAGGAAGATATACGTCAGAGAGTGAATGAAGGTTGCAAAGTGTTGGGGGGGCAGTTAAGAGAGTAGTAAAAAATAGAGGGTTGGGCATGAATGTTAAGAGAGTTCTATAAGAGAAAGTGATTGTACCAACTGTGATGTATGGATCGGAGTTGTGGGGAATGAAAGTGATGGAGAGACAGAAATTGAATGTGTTTGAGATGAAGTGTCTAAGGAGTATGGCTGGTGTATCTCGAGTAGATAGGGTTAGGAACGAAGTGGTGAGAGTGAGAACAGGTGTAAGAAATGAGCTAGCAGCTAGAGTGGATATGAATGTGTTGAGGTGGTTTGGCCATGTTGAGAGGATGGAAAATGGCTGTCTGCTAAAGAAGGTGATGAATGCAAGAGTTGATGGGAGAAGTACAAGAGGAAGGCCAAGGTTTGGGTGGATGGATGGAGTGAAGGAAGCTCTGGGTGATAGGAGGATAGATGTGAGAGAGGCAAGAGAGCGTGCTAGAAATAGGAATGAATGGCGAGCGATTGTGACGCAGTTCCGGTAGGCCCTGTTGCTTCCTCCGATGCCTTAGATGACCGCGGAGGTAGCAGCAGTAGGGGATTCAGCATTATGAAGCTTCATCTGTGGTGGATAACGGGGGAGGGTGGGCTGTGGCACCCTAGCAGTACCAGCTGAACTCAGTTGAGTCCCTTGTTAGGCTGGGAGGAACATAGAGAGTAGAGGTCCCCTTTTTAGTTTTTGTTTCATTTGTTGATGTCGGCTACCCCCAAAAATTGGGGGAAGTGCCTTGGTATATGTATGTAATACAAATTTTAACAGTGTATAATTGACATAGTAATGTTGTTAAAACTATATTCATCACCTGTTGATAAAGTCTTCTGGTTGTAATTAGTAAGTATAACTTATTCCTATACAATATTCCGATTGTAATTAATAAATTCAACTTAGTCCTCTATAGCAACTAGGAGAATAGAGTTCTCTTGCTTGATGGCACCTCTGGACACAGTATTCTATTTTATTTCTCTTCCTCTGTTTTTATAGTGTATATAAGAGATTTATTTAAATGTTGTTCTTGTTCTTAAAATGTTTTTTAATTGTTCATTACTTTTCTTGTAATTCATTTATTTCCTAATTTCCTTTCCTCACTAGGCTATTTTCCCTG